>NW_025544662.1:0-223019 GCF_011800055.1 Colletotrichum gloeosporioides | reverse complement strand
CCCCCGGCCCGCCGAGCGGGATTGCGGGATTGCGGACAGCGCGATTCCCATCCCGCCAAGTCCTCGCCCACCATCGATCACATTTTCTGGGGTGGTGCCGTGCGGACTCGGCAACGTCAGAAAATTAAAAAACGGCCTGACACCACCACACCACCACCAAGAGCCCCATGTTCCCGTACCTTTCCCCTGAACCAAACCTGCTTGTGTTTTTTTGACGTTTTTGACAAGCACACAAGCTGGGAACGTCGTTCGATTCAGGGCCCTGGTTTTGTCGACTTGGCAAGGCGGGTATTTTGTCGTTTGTAGGTGTGGTGGTGGTAGTGTACCGTGTTGCAGGTGAGTTTAGCCCTGTAAACCGTTGATTCCCGTTTTCCGGCCGCGGCCCCTGGTGGCTTGCATTGGAACGGGCTGCGAGTGTGGTATGTGGTTTATATGGAACTTGGGTTTTTTTTTTTTTTGCCACTCGATTTATGAGCGGGATCTGACTGGGGACTAAGTTGTATATCGAGCTCGGGGGCACGATTTATGGGTGAGTTGTGTTGGTTGTGCTATGTCTACGGTGTTCTACTTGAGATGTTGCTGGTTGTGTTGAACGGAGGGTATCCACCAGACCATGAAGGTGAGCACACGCAATCGTGAGAATACCATGGACAACAACATTTATCTTAACCAATATACATAACAACGCTTTTAATACCATTTGGAAGTTAGCGATGCGCTCAAAACAACACTGAAGTTTTGTTATCTTTGCACTCAATGTGTAGAAATGGGCGCAGGTCATTAATGTCGACAATTTTGGCTGTCTTCACATGTCACATTCATCAAGTCACAATCAAAGGCCAAATTGTGGTAATGCTAATAGTCATTAGGTCATTTAGGCTAGAGTACAAGTCTTGCTGGTATCAAATCCATCATCCATGCGCATTAAGAAGAACTCCGAATTCACAGGCCACGGTGCAGGTCCTGAGCGGACACCTTGCTGTTGCGTCTTGCGCGGTTGTGGCCGTGATCGTCGTGTGCAATCTCAGGCTCGCCAATGTGCTTCGCCAAAACAGAGGGAGGGACCTGAGCGGCATCCGTAGGGTCCTTTGCAGCACCAGTAGTGTTTCTGGTGTCGCGAGTTAGTCTTCTGTTTCGGTGGTCGCACATGCTGGCGCTTGATCGCTTTCGGACGGGTATCGCTTACGACTGGGCGTAGGTCTTGTTGCCGCCAACGGTCTTGCTGCCGTCGAGGTCAGAGTCGACGCGAGGGTCGGCCTTGTTCAGGGCATCAGACTTGTGGGGGCCGGCGGTGCTGGGTGCGGGGCCGGTGCCGTGAACTCCACCAACGGCAGCGCCGGTGTGGCCGACAGCGGAGTGGGTGGTGGAGGTGCCGTGAGTGTTGTGGCTGCCGGTGAGACCGGAAGAGCCGTGAGTGCCAGTGGTGCCAGTAGTGCCGTGGGTGCCGGTCAAACCGGAGCCGGGAGCACCACGGTGGTCGCGGTCAGAGTCAACGCGGGGGTCGACCTGGTTGCTAACACGGCTGCCGTGAGGGCCGTGGGTGCCGGAAGGATCGTCGTAACCGGTGGTGGCGTTGTGGGTGCCAGTCAGGCCAGAGGTGCCGGTGGTACCGTGGGTACCGGTCAGACCGGAAGAACCGTGAGTACCAGTGGTGCCGTGAGTGCCGGTCAGACCGGAAGAACCGTGAGTACCAGTGGTGCCGTGAGTACCAGTGGTGCCATGAGTGCCGGTCAGACCGGAAGTGCCGTGGGTGCCAGTGGTGCCGTGGGTGCCAGTCAGGCCGGAGCCAGGGGCGCCGCGGTGGTCGCGGTCAGAGTCAACGCGGGGGTCGACCTGGTTACCGACGCGGCTGCCGTGGGGGCCGTGAGTACCGGAAGGGTCGTCGTAACCGGTAGTGGTGTTGTGAGTGCCGGTCAGGCCGGAGGTGCCGGTGTGAGTGCCGGTGGTGTTGTGGGAACCAGTCAAGCCGGAGGTGCCAGTGTGAGTGCCGGTGTGAGTGCCGGTAGTGCCGTGGGTGCCGGTCAGGCCACCGGTGCCGGTGGTGCCGGTGTGAGTGCCAGTCGTGCCGTGGGTGCCAGTCAGACCACCGGTGGTACCGGCAGTGTGAGCGTTGGCGGCACCGCCAGTGTAGCCGGCAGGGTTGGCGCGGTGGTCACGGTCGGAGTCGACTTTGGGGTCGGCGGCGTTGGCAGCCTTGGAGCTGTGGGGTCCGGAGGTGCCCTCAGGCTGCTCGTGGGACTTATCGGAGTGGAGAGCCTCCTTGACCTTGTTGACGATGGAAGACATGGTGGATGGTTTCGCGATTTGGGTATCAAGAAAAGACTTCTAAGTTGGTTGAATAGGAAAAAGGTTCTTGTGGTTGTTTGTTGTGAAGGTGGTTGTGTTTTGGGTATCTTGGTTTGTGATGATGAGAGAAGAGAAAACCGGATGAGGGTGGGAGGTTGAGGAGGTTATATAGAACTGGAGGCCATGTCGAGAGAAGGCGCCATCTGCCTCCTGCCTCCTGCCTCTCCCGTGGGAGATCAGGACAGGAAGGGTCGATCGCGATCCAGGCTTGCCGTATGAGGTGGCTGCGGCAGTCAACGGAGGGCAGGAAGGAGTGCTGCCCACCTTGCCTCACGCTGTGACTTGCAACAACCAAGGAAGCTGCATCACCGTGCCTGCGTGCTTGCTGTACCAAACGCCAACGCCATTGCCAGCACCAGCGCCAACCAATACCGACAGGCGCCCGAATGCTTGTTGGAGACGAAGACACGCTTGTGCTCTTACTTCATACATCGTCATAGGTCTTGGGCGCAGCTGTCTCATCGGGATACAAGCTTCATCTGTCAACCACTCGGGACAGGGAGCTGATACGCCGGTGCGTCTCCTCCGGCAGAGACCGGGGCCCCTGGCCAATTGGGGGGCGGCAATGGCCTAGGCCCAGGCTGCCACGGCTGGATGACGACCGGGGGGAAAGCACCTTGGGGAGCTGGCTTGCTTGCGTGACACTGGCGCTTGTTTCCGTCAAGCCTCGTCGATGTGATGGGGCCATTGCCTTGTCGGGGCTTGCAAGGGCTTGGGGGCGAACAGGCGTGGCATTCAGAGTTCTCGATCTGGCTCGGAGACCCTACAAACACGTAAGAAACCAAGGGATTTTCGTCATAAGTGGGAGCAACGGCGGGGTCACGGTGGTTGAAGAGGAGCGAAGATCTGTGGCTAGTGACGTTTAGGGCTGTGGAAGGAGTGAAAAGTGAATACGGATGGCAAAGTTCATGCTCCATACACATGCAGCGTTGCTAGACCTGGACACCTTGCCTCCGATCAGGTACGCTACCCACACGTGGAGGGAGGGAGCTTTGAGCTAGGTACTCCAGCTTCGGTACGTTTCCTCGTTCAAATGCCTGATTTGGTTGACAGACTACCCGCTGGTGGCATGTTCGAACGACACAAGGTCTCAAAAACCAAGCTCCAGAGCTGCCCTCCAGAAACCCGAACAAGCAGCGTACCGTCGCCGCGCGTCGTGTCTCACCGGTCTAGCACGGGCTAAAAGGGTACGAGCTGCAAGACATCGGGGTCGCTGGGTAAATGCGGATCAAACGCAACTTACGGGGCGCGGTTGTACGAGCAGGCACAGAAAAGACGTGCTCTGGTGCTGGGCTGAGGGTTGACGTTCCCGAGAAGGTGAGAACCAAGGCAGCGGAGAGACACTGGACAGAGCTCCCAAGGTCATCCCCGCCAATGACGCAGCGCGGACGCACGGCTGATCCGCCCCTCCTGTGGCGTAAGCTCCCCCCTTGTCACGCTAGTCTGCCAGACGGGGGGCTTGAGTGGCTGGTGACGGCTTAGCGCCAATGACGGGAGATTGTGATGTGGCTAGTGCGTGTCTCTTGGCCCCCAATCCTTCAACCTCTCGGGGCTCGACTGTGGCGTCACCTACCCCACACGATGCGGTCATCGACTTCTCAGCTGTGCATATCGTGGCGCCAGCTCCCCTCAGCAACGCGGTATTGCGGGGCATTACGCCATGCGGCTCTCATCAGACAACACAGTCCGTCCCATCCTGTTTCCGCCGCCAAGGTATCCTCCCACCCATCTCGTCAGCCAAGATACCTCCCTCTCTGTCACTCTGTTCATCTTTGTTTGTGGCTCCGGACTGAACTCCAGCTTGACTGGACATCCCGGAAGGCGAACCCTTACGTTCATCCCTCCTCTGACTCCCGGAAAGAGCCACATGCGATCGCCCAGAATTGGGTCATTGTGAACGGAATTTTGCGCAATTCCCATCCCTCACTCGCTGTCACTTTACACAGCCCGCCGTGCCTTACATCAACTCGTGTCTCAGTACCCCTCTCGTTTCCCTCCTGCGAATTCCTACCCCGCCTTCTTTCTCCCTCCCAGAAAAGGCGTTGCTGCGTGACCTGTTTCTAGAGCCGGGCCCCCTTTGCCGCCAAGCTAAAATAATGCAAGCCAGCCGCCGTTTTCCGCATGTCGTCGCACGTTTTCACAAGAAGCGGTCTCACCACAAAACCTGGCTTTTCTCGCTCCTAGCATCTAGTCCGAGCTCAAGGAAGAGCTAGGGAAGGACGGTAAGCTCGAAGCGGTCTGGTACCTCGGGGCCCTCTAGCAGCCGCAGGACCGGCGCTTCTACAGACCCATGGACCGCGGATCGTAGAATTCTGTACAGATCTCAGCTCTACAGAGAGGCCCTGTACACACAAGGGGAGGCTTCTCGGTTTCCGAGGCCTGCTTGTGGTTTGTCGCGGGATGGGATACGTAATTTCGATTGCAAATGGCACAACGCTGAGAACGGCTAAGGCGAGTGAGCGCCCCCCCGCTTGACCGCTTAACCTCCTCGAAGCGGGCTAGTCGTCTCGGAGGGGGGCACAGGCAAGAATATGGGGAAACCTGTTTGACAGCAAGACCAGCGTCCGAGGCATTTCTGGGGGCCTACGTTCTGGAGCGGTCGAAATCTTGCAGCCATAGGCCAAAAGCCAGTCACGAGAGCGATGCTGATCGGAGACCTGAGCTTGGGAGTTTTATTTGTTTCGGTCGCGGAGACGGGGGCTGTTTTCGGAACGGCATGGCGGCTGCCGATACGAGGCGGTCAGCGAGAAAAATCATGCAACCGAGGCATTTCGTTCCTCCCTCTCCGCTTGAGGCGATTGCTCGTGCAGGTACAGGCCTTGGCTAGCAGTGTGTTTGTGTAGGTGGTCGAGCTGGCTAATTTGCGCGGTTGTACGGGAGATCGATCCTCTTCATCTCGCTTGCTGCCGCTCCGAGAGATGTCGGGATTTCTGTTTTTGCCTTTCGCATCTTCCCCCCCCCCGTCAAAGCTTCGTTTCGAATGTGGACACATACGTCATTTTTGTTCTGGTGAAGACTGGCGATTGCTAAGATACGGTTTCGCGAATTCAATGCTTCACTGTCGAGGCGCCATTAGTACTTTGCAAGTTGGGTGCCGAATTACCCATTGGCGTTAAGACGGTCTCGATCCGAATTGCTCAGGATCTAGACAACGCAAGATCGACACTTCCGAATGACCTAATGTTTTGCGTCAGTTTCTTCATGATGGTTCTAAAATGTAGCACCATTGTATGCCGGTGAATGAGGTGATGCCAGATAATGCAGTGGTTCAGTCGCCCCAAAAAGGCGCCAAGACATACACATTGGTTTGAATTGGAGGATGACTGAGACCGGCCGAAGGAGTTTCTAGCCCTGATAAGAGAAGACTACTACCTGTGGCTCTTCTTTTGATCTCATCACCCACGGGAGATGATGGGAGACGATGGGCAGCTAGTTGACCCAACCTCTAAGATGGATAGATTTTGCAGTAGCGGCGATCCGATTAAGGCGCGGCCGACTCTGCCAAGTCACCGTGTGCCTCTTAATGCTCAAAACAACATATCTCAGTCTGCTAAAGTGAACACATGTAGATAATGATCGTGGATGTCTCGATGAAGCGGCCCCAGAGAGCGCCGTTATGGCGGGGCCGCTGAAGCCAAGCCCCCGGAAGTGGAACCGTTTCCCCGGATCGCCAAGACGTCAGCCGCCGCAACGCCCTACCCGTTCCCGCGGGTGGGTCGCCCGTTTACCGGCATCGGCTGTCCCGCACTAAGCCGATGCGTCTGGCGGTGACATTCCCCGGCTTATCTTATCATACCCAAAGGCGCAAATCTGTATTAGAACTTGGAACAGTAGCTGTGGGTGGGTAACTTGGACGGTGAGGAAACGGGCACAAATGAGACATTGACTCATGGATGTGAATAGACACTGCACGTAGATACGGGTGTAAGCTGATTCGACACGATTGAATGTCGCTTAGTGAAAATTGATTCAAGTGCATTGTGGTATTGTAGCGTGGTATTACAGTAAAGTAGGTAGAATTGTACAAGGTCGTTGGGTATTATGGGGGGTATCAAGTGTTCCAAACCGAAACCTTCAATCTTCCTTCTCATCGCTTCATTAACGTGAAAAATGCCAGCCAAAAGTATCTCTCCCGCTTTGCAGTTCTTCAAGAACCGTGCGTATTATACGAGAACGATAAGACAATGTCCGATGACTTGAGGGCTTGCGACCTCGCGGCATACACATACAAGTTTGCCTAGCTGCTGCTTAAACGCGGGAGTTGTACCAGCGGCGGCGGTGGACGGCAGGGCGGTTGTCGGCAACAGCGGTGCGACGGCGGACCCAGAAGAGGCCGATGAGGGCGGACGCGAGCCAGACGATGGCGGAGAGGAAGGTGAAGGCGATGTTGGCCTTGTGGCGTCCGCAGTCGTCGCCGCGGGGGCTGACATTGCTCCAGTCGAAGACGGGGCCGCAGCCATCACCAATAAGCTGAAAGGCTTCTGTCAGTATTTTTCTTGTGGTAGGTGGTGTGTGGGGGGATGACTTACGTTGACGAGCAGACCAAAGGAGACGAACCAGAGGATGCTGATGAAAATGTCCATGGGCCAGTGGACGAAGCTGCCCGAGAAGGGCAGCAGCCAGACGAGCGCTAACACCATCGCGATGCTGGACACCACGATGGTGTAGATGAAGCGGCCGTTGTCCCACGAGGAGGCGTTGTCGTGGGCGTGGAGGTACGCGCCGGTGATGCCGGTCACGATGGCGGCGAAGGCCAGCTCCGCGGCGCGGAAGATCATTTGCACAATGCGGTCGATCGCCATTTTGGTGGTTTGGTATTGTTACTTTGGGGAAAGGGTAAAGTTGGTTGGTCGGGATGCTGTGTCCGTCGCACAGGGAAGTGTTTGTTGATCTGCTGGTGGTTTGTCTGGTCTGAGGAACAGGAAGGGATGGAGGGAACTGAGATGGATAGTCTATTTATGAACGTCCGGGATGAGCCAAGACAAGACAAGACTCACAAGGTGTGAGAAAATGTCTGGATCGGACCAACAGGAGTCACATCAGGATGACGCCCACGGCCAGAAGCAGGTTTGGAGGAGGAAAATGGGCGGCCACCTCCCTTGACAAACTTACACCGTCATCTCGTCGCCGCGCCGAGATGAGCCAACAGGGCCTTTTCTTCACGGCTCGGCTTTTAGCTTGTATGTGTGCCACTACATGGATAGAACGCGGCACCAGAGCAAACGTGTGAGTAAGAGTAGTGTAACAACAAAGTCCCGAGACCTTCTTTCCTCCTGCAGGACGGGGGTTGAGAAATGCTAGACCCTGCCAAGATCGCTCGCGTATTGCCGGCATCTTAGACGAAGGGAGGGAGGGAACAAGGGGATGTTGGCTAACGTCACTGAGACTGGCATCGCGCAGCGGCTTCGTGGCACGCTCTCGAGAGTCCGTGAGCAGGCCCAGAACCAGCGAAAAATGGACGGCGGCGCTTGGTACCCTGCATATGTGCCATTCAAATGAGGTCATCTGGCTTGGGGAGGAAATGGGCAGACGGGAAGGACGGGTGGGCTAGGGCTGGGAGTGGGCTCTGATAGGGCGGCGCGTGGAGGCAGCCCGGGTCGTGAGGTTTGAAACAAGCCTTTGCGGGGGCCGCGATGGGATGTTGCGACCCTGCAGGCTGGCGACCTATCCTTTTTCTGGCTCTGTTTGTAGACTGCTAGCCTGCTTGGATCAAAGTCATTATGAAATTTGGTATTCTCATGTTGTCAGCCAATGCGCGCGGTCGCCTGGGCGGCAGAAGTAGGTTCAGCGCCAAAGAGCCGAGACACTGAAGCCAAGAAGAAAGAGAGCATCTAGGCCATCATGACTTTCGAGTTTGGGCAAGCCGGGCTTGCTGTGGGATGACCTCATCACGATATTTGTCGCCTGAGACGTACAGCGTCGTAATCTTGCCTCTACAAGCCTGAAAAACAGACCCTGAACTGAGTAATACAAACACGGAAGCCCGGCAGGAACATTTCACGTCGCGACTCACCACCAAGAACGAGGCCCCGACGTTGCGAAACCTGTGGCGATCGCTGTGGCTTTCGACGAGCCCAGAATGCTCCCGATCGGCGAAACGGGCAGCGATGGGCGCATCACAGGACCTGGATGGGGTGATCTGTGTGGCTAGTGCCCTGCCTGGTGACTCAGGAAAAATTCCTTTTCGGGCATGTCGTCGCCCAAGACGCGCAGAAATCAGGACTGCGCGCGTCGCAGGCGGGAAGAAAAGGTGAAGGTGACGTCATTTCTTCATTTCCCTTGGGTGTGTGGTGTTGTTGCGGCAGGGCCATCGGTCCAACCAGCTTCAGCCACACGATTCTCAAGCCCCCCCGGGGCTTGTTGTGGCAGCAAATGAGACCAATTTCTCATGCACGTTTGATGACCGAAGAATGAAGCGGCTGGACCTCCCGAGCTCATCAAACGGCGTCCGCTTTGGTTGCATCGTGTCGTCGTAGCGCCTTTTCTACAACGCTGCAGCGCAGTGCATCGCGAGACTAGAGAGCCCCCTTCATGTCGGTACTTGAGCGCTGGCGCGCCGCCGGGCTGATGCCCTCGAATCGTTACGTAGGGCCAAGCGCCGTGTCCGCTTCATTTCGTTTTCGCGCCGGACTGGTCTCCTAGGCTCTGGGCGGTCGATTTCGAGATGGGTTTTCGATCCGGTCGGTGAGTGGGCCACGCCCACGCGTTCGATTTGGAGGATGATGTTGTCCAAGACTTTAAATGGAAGCTGCCGTGCCGTCTTTCCCTTCGTTGGTCTGGTCCGCAGAGGGAAATACTGTTCATCCGACAGTGAACAACTTGGCGTCGATTCAAGGTTGGGGGAAGGATGCGACGAGATGTGCTGCGCGGAACATGTCCGCGTTTGTGGAGGCATCGCGGAATATTTGACCTCGGTCCGGAAGGTTGTCGGCACTTTGTGGGTCTGTCTACCGGCTTTTACCCCAGACTTCTCGGTGGAGCCCCACAAATTGCCGACCCCGCGTGTCTCACATTGTCCCGGGAGTCTGGATCCATCCTTCCAGCATGAATCTGACAGATATAAGATAGTTTTCGAGGGCTTTAGAGCTTGAATTTCGGTTTGAGATATTGGATTGAAGTGTCACGTGCAGTGTTACGAGTAATCCGAGACCTTCGACATGAAGCCTTCCAGCTCTAATACGGGCTTCTTCCAAGAACTCCCGGTCCTACCGAACCAATTTTTTGACGATGCCAGCTTTCAGAGAGCATTGAGACGTAAGAAATGGTGTCCTGATGATGTGTTCTACTGCTGATTGTGAATAGTATTCGTCCCAAAAGATGTCGTCAGCCGTGTTGAGGTCGAAATCGCCCAACTCGGCGAGGACGTCCTGTCCGACCAGGTTTTCGAATGGGTGACAGAATCTGAACACAACAAGCCGTATCTGAAGGGCAACGGCCGTGATTCTTTCGGGCGGCCAAAAACCGACCTCGTCGTCGGCGAAGGATGGCGCGGTTTGCAGAACTTCGGCATCGCAAAGGGCATCGTCGCCACCGGATACGACACTTCTCTCGGGTCGTCTGCCCGCGTGATCCAGTTTCTGAGAATACACCTCTGGAGCCCCTCAGCGTCGAACGTGACCTGCCCGTCGGCCATGCAAGATGGCGCGGCGAGACTTCTGCAGCTGCACCTGGCTAACGGCGACCTGGATCCGACTCAGCGCAAAGTTCTCGACAACGCCCTGCAGCACCTCCTGTCCAGAGACCCTGCAAAGGCGTGGACTAGTGGACAGTGGATGACTGAACGAATTGGCGGGAGCGATGTGTCGCTTACGGAGACGGTCGCGACGTACGACCCGTCAGCGCAAGCAGGCCTGGCGAACGCCGAGGAGAACGTTCCCCTCGGCCCGTGGTCCATTTCCGGCTTCAAGTGATTCTCGAGTGCTACGGACTCGGCGATGAGCGTCCTTCTGGCAAGAACCCAGAACGGAATTAGCGCGTTTTACGCGCCAATGAGGCGGCATGATCCGTCAGCGAAGACCATGATTGGAAAGTCCAAAGGAACTGGTGGAATGGAGTTGAACGGGGTTCGGATCCAACGACTGAAGAACAAATTTGGTACACAGTCTCTGCCCACCGCTGAGCTAGAGCTGGAGGGCATGAGGGGCTGGTTGCTTGGTAAGGAGGGCCGCGGTATCAACGAGATCAGCACGATTCTCACGCTCACACGGATACACTCCGCCGTGGGTGCTGTGAGTTACGTCGGTCGCGGGTTAGCCATCGCGAGAGCGTATGCCAAGGTCAGGCAAGTCGGCGCCGGACGAGGCAAGAGGATGCTGCTCGCCGAAAGCCCCTTGCACATGCAGACACTGGCAGACATGACCGCAGAGTACCACGGCCTCATGTTGCTCACGTTCTTCACATCCTATCTCCTGGGCTTAGACGAGCACCCTCAGACGAACAAGTCAGGGCTGCCCTCGGCGCTTGCCTCTATAACCCCAGACCAAAAGCACATCGCACCCCTGCTGCGAGTTCTTACGCCGCTCTGCAAGGCGTACGTGTGCAAGAAGTCAATCCCGCTGCTGTACAGCTGTATGGAAGCTCTGGGTGGTGTCGGCTACCTAGTGAATGAGGAAACAGAGTACCTCAACATCTCACGCATCTACCGCGACTGCTGCGTCCTCTCAATTTGGGAAGGAACGACCGATGTACTCGCAACAGATTTCTTGCGGGCGCTGAAACATCCAAAAGGTGGCCAGGAATCCATCGATGCCCTGGACACCCTCCTCGGCAACACGAACAACTGGCCCCAGGTTGCCGAGGCGAGTTCCTCCGCATGGACGCCGTCCGACTCATGGCAATCGGTCAAGACGGGAGTAACAAGGGGTTCGCAAGAGGACCTCGTCGGAGATGCTCGTTCTATTCTGTGGACTGTGGCTGAGGCTCTTACGGGGGTGCTGCTGTACGCGGACGCGAGCAGGGATGGCAGCGAGCCGGCATTCGATATACTCTCTCGCTACAGGATCCGCACCAGAGGCGAGACCTCTGTCGGCAGAGCGGCTAAGGCTTCGGACGAGCCGCAGGGCAGCAAGGAGAGACTCGCGAGGAACCATGCCATCGTGTACGGACGGGCTGGAGGGCCAGAAGTGTCGCCGGCGCTGTCAAAATTGTGATTGATGATGGTGACAGGTTCCCAAGCGCGTGTGTAATTTCAGGATGTGTGCGTGCTGCGAGGCAGGAACGATGTTTTCTCATGGAAATTCCAGTTTTTCTGATCTTCCACGTGGCATCCCGATGCTCCCGTGAAGTCTGACAACGTGTGTACGCAAAGCACAGCTCCCCACGATCGACACGGGATCAATTAACAAAGGGCGCCTTCTCAAGATCGGTGGTTTCGCAATTCCAGACGACGGGCCCAAAGCACAGAAAGCCCTGCCGATTAGGACAGCGCAGCTATGTACGTGCGCGGGTGCAGTGGCTAGTCTGGAATTTCTGTCGCGATGATCCCCTACCACCTATACCTCTGATCGATTTCGAGCCCTCGATTCGCGAGTGACAAGGAGGTCCGAGGGCGGCCCTAGCTCCAATGGCAGAAGGAAAATCTGTTTGATCAGTAGCAATTGGGTTACTTTGGGACTAAATAAAGTTTCAGTCCGGGCGGTGTGTTAGACGTGTCGCTTGCTCCTTTGACCGGGATGATGCTCGCCGAGGTGCGTCTCTTTGTTCGTTGCTGGGTGTATCCCCCCCGCGCCGCCCGTTGTCGTGTCCCCTCTCGACTGCAAAAGAGCAGCAGAATGATTCAAGGAAGCTCCCACCGGGTGTTTCTTGTCCCGTCGCCGTCCAGTATCTCTTGTGAAAATACAAGCTTCTCCCGTCGGCACGAATTTACTCGTCCCATGGGAATGGGTCGTCAATCTGTCCCCACCCCCCACTGAATGACATCTCGCCGACTTCAGCTTACTTCGCTGGTGATATCTGTGCCATCGACGATGCGGATGCCCGACCTTGTCGAGAAGGAAATATGCGGGGGCCAAGTTCGAATGTGCACTTGGAACAGGACGACACTTATCTGCCTGAGGTCTGGGTGAGTCGCGCGTCTCTGCCTCGCCGCTCTTGACTGATGGGATGGATGTTGACAATTGATTCCAGACGTGGTATGCCATCGGAGTGTTCGTGATACTGTTGCGATACGCGGTACGATTTCGAACTGTCGGGTTTCGCGGGTTTCGGGGCGATGACTGGCTTGCTCTGCCTGTGTGTTATCCAATGGGTCTCGCAATGAAAAGAAATTTATGTCTAACAGTCCCTAGTACCTCGCCTTATACTCGTTGAACGTATACATCGTCCAGGTTACGTATCACACGGGCGGGAATATCGACGTTACCGCGGACGCAGTCAAGTCTCTTTCGGAAGACGACGTTCGCATTCTTGAGCTTGGGTCGAAGCTGGAGTTCATCTCTTGGTATTCATACCCAGGATGTATATGTAAGTTTGGCGCATAGTAAAGGCGCGTGGCGCGTTCTAATAACATCGAATAGGGGTGTTGAAGTTTACCGTACTGTTCTTCTATAAGCGCCTGACTCTGGGAATACTTCGACGAAAGACCCTCATCACTTTGTTTTGGTTGTGTGGGCTGTCATATGTCGCTTTGTGCCTGACTGTAACGCTAAGCTGTCAACCGTACGTCCTGCAAACAACATCAAAAGGAAGTGATCTTGACACAAGGTGCTAGGTATTCCGACAACTGGCGAATCCGACCACTACCAGGCCCCGAGTGCACATTCCGACCGCAGAATTTCTGGATGCTCCTGTGGCTGAATATTTTAACCGATGCTGCCCTCCTCTCGATCCCAATACCGATTCTATGGCACCTACGAGTAACCCTGCGCCGCAAGATAGGAGTCGCCATCCTCCTATCTTCAGGCATCTTCGTCATATCGACAGCGATCATCCGAGCGGTGTCCACACTCACCGGAGCGCCATCCGTGATCAACATCAATCGATGGGGCTTCCGCGAACTCGGCGTCGGGCTCGTCACCGTGACGCTTCCCGTGCTGAGCCCCATCTTTACGCGGCCCTTCTGGCGGCGCGGGCCGTATATCCGCGATTACTATGACCGACTGCGAAACCCGAGATCGCCAGTCAACAATGCGAGGTTCGGCAACTGGCTGGGCACGATGGTCCTGCGGTACATTGACGAGGAGGAAGGGGCAGTCTTCCGGGAGCCTGATTCGGCCAAGGCGTTGGAAGATGCCGGGTACCAAGAATACGCGCAGAGGGCAGGATCGGCCAGGAAAAGCAGCAACGAGACATATGAATTGGAGACGACGAGCGGCGGGACGAGCGCGAAAAGCATCACGGGCATCGAACCGGCATGATATACTGATACACACGAAAATAAGGGGAAGGGTACTATGAGCATTTTGGCAGCGGAACAACAGGACAGCATACCCTCGCGTCTGATACACGGTAATGTAATTTATGATATCCTACGCATAAACGGCCTTGAGAAGAAGAATGGAAGAAATTGGAAAGAGTCGATGGTTTATCTCTCGTATTAAGCTCCTAATGACCAGCCTGCTTCGCCATATCAGCGGGCGAGGCGTGAACGGTGACAGTGATGGGCGTACCTCTTACTGCGCACATGTCTGAACAGTCAACGGACTTTCCACAAGACCGGCATTGGTCCGGCGCCCCGTGCAGTCGGCAAGCACGCAAACCGAAAGCACGCATGGGACGTTGTTGGGATGAGTCTATTCGCTTTCGAATTTCATCCAAACTAAAGCGAGATGGGTGCGTACATGACTCAACCAAGGAGGAGCAAGCTGAGCGATTGGCTCGTTGCTGATCAGAGCGCTATGTGCACTGCATGGATTCGTCGACAGCGTTTGTTCACCCTGTCGGCGCCCGAGCCTGCGGTACACCTCTTCTTGCTGCTGTACTGTGATGATGTTGAGTTTGAGGTTAGTCACTGTCCACGAGGAAAAAGAAAGCTTCAGAGGGGCACTCTGTCTCAACGAAGCTCGTGATTGGCCAATTCGATCTGGATTGGACCCCGCGACCCCACGACCCGCGATGACCCCGCCGACCCAAGCTCATGGCTAGCTTCGATGAGAAGTTCTTCAACTTCACTCTCACCCTCACCTGCTAGCCCACGAGTTGACTCCCGAGTGAGAACAACACAACTGTCACCGTCACCATGGAGGACATCGTGCGTGCGTTCAACGCCCTTCACCGGCCACGCACCACTCCCACCGGCCTTCCCAACCACTGGGTCTTTACCGTGAACCACGTGCCGCTTCAACCACCTGGCGATGTCGTCTTCGCCGTTCACCCAGAAAGCAGATTTGTTCTGCAATCTGGACCGGGCCAGATCCTGTCTCTGTCCACCGTCGCCGAGAAAGCTGAAGCCGTCATCCCGCTCCTTCTCAGCACGTTCATCAAGGGCAGCGAATCTCCCGGCGGTAGACAACCAGGCGACCCCATGCCCTTCGCCCCCTGGACCTGGTCAATCGATGAACCCCAACTGTCCGCTGCCATCGAGACCGGCCTCAAGAAGCACGGAGTCACGGAGGAGCTTTGCAAGCTTGGCGCCAGCACCGCCGAAGAACAGGAGATTTTGAAAGACTCGTGGCTTCGTGTCGTGGATAGAATGATGCAGTTCCTGGGAGGAAACATGCCTGCGCAGTCTGCGATCAGCCCGGGCGACCGCTCAAAGTGTCACGGCTGTGGAGCGGACAGCGCCAGCTTCTCGCACTCGCTGAAGAAGTGCTCGGCATGCGGCCAGGCTTGGTACCATTCGCAAGACTGCCAAAAGACGCACTGGAAACAACACAAGCCCACCTGTCTTGCCAACCGCCCGAGCAAGGCCCCGAGAAACGGCACGACCAGCTCGCCCATGGAGGCCATGGGCGGTTCATTCGCGAGCCCATCCATGAACATGAGTGATGATGATGCCGGCGAGGAGGCATACAAGTATTACAACAAGACTGCGCGCGCCAAGCCTGAAGCCCAGGCGCTGATGAGAGAGCTCGGCCTCGCTGTTCCAGGCTCCGGAGCCCCTCCTGAGGGCATCGCGTAAGCTCCATTAAAGGACACGGGAAGGCAATAGCTAACGCCCTGCAGCAAACCAGTGCGCCGCCTCATACTCGCAGGAAAGGACACGCCTGAGAACATGGAGCTGTTCTACGGACCACACTGGCGGGCGGGAATGGGCAAGGAGCACCAGGACAGCAGAATGGAGATCCTCCTGAACCCACCTCGTGGCTCTCCGAGCTATGCGATGAACAAGTGGCTGGATGAGGGAGCGCCTGCGAGATCTCCTCGTCCGGCGACGGAAGACGAGAAGACGAAGATCCAGCAAATCAAGGAGATCCAGGAGAAGGTTCGACAGAGGGTCGGCGCCGGGAAGCAGCCCAGCGGATCTGACATGCAGGCGATTCTTAAGTCGTTCGGAGCGGAATGGGGCACCATGATGCCCCTCTACACGCTCGCCGTCAACACGATGGACCAAGGCGTGCAGGCACCTAACTGAACGCCCTGGTCGATTAGGTAGGAGGTTTAGAGAAAAGTCTGGAGTTAATCGGGATGTAAGGTAGCTTCTTGGTTGAGATGGCGCAAAAAGAAACCCATCGTGGAGCTGAAAATGAAGAAGCAGAGACCGGGTGTCTCTTGTCGCTGTACCGTCTTTCTCGCCCGTGCCTCTTCCTCCTGCACCAAGGGCTCGTCACGTTCGAGTAAAACAAGGCAGACTTACAGCAGCATCGAAGACATAGGCAGTTAAATTGTTGAAAGGTGAAACATCTGAAATGCGACAACCAAGTTAGGGTGTTCACAAACGTTACCTTGGAAGCCTCCAGTTAGCAAGGTTCAGAATTGCCCCGCATTAGGCACCCGCCTCGGCAGCCCGCCAGGGTTCTTCAGCACAATTTAGTGCTCCCGCTGCGCTAAGGTCGCGTCGTCGCGTCTTCCCACCCCGCCATCATCCACTTCCCTGCGTCATCTACCCAGACCAAGCGGCGAACCATGCGACTTCCTCCACGATGGCCGCCCAGAAGGAAAACGCGATAGTCATATCCGACGAAGAAACCGCGACTGATATCAGCGAGCAGAAGCGAACGTCCGACAAGGCCCTCGGCAAGCGCAAAAGTGACCTCGTGGACTTCGAGGTGAAGGAAGTGTGGGACTACGACTCCGACGAGGAGCTGCCCAAACTCAAGAAGCGCAAGGCTCAGCTCGCATCAGGCCGGAAGGGCAAGGGCAAGGCGAAGCCCAAGGTGAAGGGAGGGAAGAAGGCCACCACGAATGGCAAGCAGCCCGACGATAGCGATGAAGACGAATTCGACATAGCACATGTGCCCGTGTACCTGAAGGAGCGGAGGAAGAAGTTCGACGACAGGCGCGAGAAGTTACGAGACGCCGGGCTTCTTCTGCCTCCAGAATACCACGACTTCAAATTCTCCGAGGACGAACGAGGACTGCCCCTGGAGCGGCGACCGAAGTTTGACGAGAGCTCCAAGATCAAGCCATGCCGACCATACAAAGACATCGAGCTGGAGTACTCGGCGGGCGTCATACCAGCGTCCATCGCGCAATACCTCCGCGACTACCAGATTGTGGGCGTCAAGTTCCTGCACCGTCTGTTTGTGTACCAAAGAGGTGGCATCCTTGGAGATGACATGGGCCTTGGCAAGACAGTGCAGGTTGCCAGTTTCCTCACGGCAGCGTTTGGAAAGACGGCCGACGAGCGCGATTGGAAACGACTGCGCAAGATGCGCGATGAAGTGGGGCGGTGGTATCCCAGAGTGCTGATCATCTGCCCGGGCTCCATCATCGAGAACTGGAAGATCGAGCTGAACCGTTGGGGCTGGTGGAAGGTTGGCGTCTTTCATGGCCCTGAAAAGGACGATGTCTTGGCTTCAGCCCGGTCTGGTCGGATCGAGATAATGATCACCACGTACACAACATACAAAAATCATGAGAGCTATGTCAACACGGTCAAGTGGGATGCCGTGGTAGCTGACGAGTGCCATCAAATCAAAGAAAGGAGCTCAGAGATCACCAAGGCCATGAACGATGTCAACGCCCTTTGCCGTATTGGGTTGACGGGCACAGCAATTCAAAACAAGTACGAGGAACTGTGGACACTTCTGAACTGGACGAATCCCGGTCACTTTGGTACTTTAGCAGAGTGGAACAACACCATCACCAAACCTTTGAAGACAGGCCAGTCCCACGACGCGACCCTCATCCAGCTGAAGAATGCCCGTCTTACCGCGCGGAAGCTGGTCAATAATCTGTTGCCAGGATTCTTCCTCCGAAGGATGAAGACACTCATCGCCCACCAACTTCCCAAGAAGACGGACCGAGTTGTTTTTTGCCCGCTCACTGAATCCCAGCAGGAAGCATACAAGAACTTTCTCAGTAGGCCTGATGTTGAGCTCCTTCGTACGCTTTCAAACCCGTGCGCGTGCGGATCAGGCAAGGGCCAGGGTTGGTGTTGCCGGAAGACGACCGATGATGGGACGCCGTGGCAGTCCATCATTTTTCCGTGTGTCGTCACTTCTCAGAAGCTGGTGAACCATCTCACTCTGCTGGTACCTCAAGGCACAGAAACCGACGATAAGCACAAGCGCGAAATGCGCACTCTACGAGACTGCTGCCCAGCCACCTGGAAATCTCTGTACGAAAATCGAGACGCGATCATGTACCTGGCGAACCCTGAGTTCTGTGGCAAGTGGAAGGTCCTCAAGAAACTTCTGAGGTTCTGGCATGAGGCCGGCGACAAAGTCCTCGTGTTCTCTCACAGCGTGCGCCTGCTGAGAATCCTCCAACACCTCTTCCACAACACCAGCTACAGCGTCACTTACCTTGACGGCGGCATTAGCTATGAAGACCGACAGAAGGCTGTGGACAACTTCAACTCCGACCCGACTCAGTTCGTCTTCCTCATCTCGACCAAAGCTGGCGGTGTTGGCCTCAATATCACCTCGGCAAACAAGGTTGTTATCGTCGACCCGCACTGGAACCCATCCTACGACCTGCAGGCCCAAGACAGAGCCTACCGTATTGGCCAAGTGCGTGATGTTGACGTCTTCCGTCTGGTCTCCTCTGGCACCATCGAGGAGATCGTCTACGCCAGACAAATCTACAAACAGCAGCAGGCAAACATCGGCTACACGGCCTCCTCCGAGCGCCGCTACTTCAAGGGCGTGCAGCAAGATACCGACCGCAAGGGCGAAATCTTTGGTCTTGAGAATCTTTTCACCTACCGCGAAAACCAGCTCGTCATCCGTGACATCGTCAACAAGACCAACATCGCAGAAGCCAGAGTCGGAAACGACATCGCAATGACCACCGTCGACATGGAGAACCTCGTCAAGGAGGAAGACCTCGGCGGTGCCGTCAAACAGGAACCCGCAGACGCAGAAGACGCCGGCATGTCCCAACTCGCCGCCGTGCTCGCCGCCAAAAACCAGAAAGACTACCTCGGCACCGTCAAATCCCAGCAGCCCAAGTCCGACGCCGTGCAAGCCATCCTGTCCGCCGCCGGCGTCGAGTACACCCACGAGAACTCGGAGGTTATCGGCACCTCCAAGGTCGAGGAGCAGCTCTCGCGCAAGGCCGAGATGGCCGCGAGCTCCGACGTGGACCCGGAGGGCGACGGCGCCCTTTTCGCCGACAGCCAGGTGTTTGACGCGCACGCGCAGAAGCTCAAGGGGTTCTCGTACGTGTACAACCCGCCCGAGGACGTAATGCGGCGGCAGTTCTGCTCGATGGCCAAGGAGTTTGGGTTCGGCAGCGCGACGGAGTTTGCGCTTGTCGTGGGCAGCTGGACGCAGACGCAGAGGCGGAACTGCCTGGAGGCGTTTTACCGCATCCGCGAGGGGAAGCTGTTGGCCGAGGAGACTGTCAAGGCGGAGGAGGAGGTTAAGGCCGAGGTGAAGTCTGAGACAGACAGATATGACGCCGATTTGGATGCCGAGACCGATTATGAGAGTGACCACGCGGAGGAGGCGGTGAAGAAGGAAGAGGTCAAGACCGAGCCCGTCAAGGGCGAGGTCGGCATTGTTCCTTCGAAAACACCCATTTGGATATATGACTCGGATGATGACGAACTTTAGGCGTTTTGGGACGGATAAGATACCCCCTTGTTTAGGTGAATAGACGGTACAACGTTGAGATCTTGATTACTATCCCTTCATTGCAGCCCACGTCTTCTTTCTGGTGATCCTGGCCAATATCTATTGTCAGGACATCCAAGTCAGCGAACGGCTCTTGATCATTACTTGAGGCCGATTTCCGGCCGAATTCGGGACTTTTCTGCTTGTTAATCTGTAAGCCGGCACGGACAACCTCGGCCAACAGTGGACTGTCCGAAGTCCGGGGCATCGACGGGCGCGGGCGAGCAGGGCGGAGTCTCCGACGGAAGGACCCATAGCAATGAATTTACTGAGGGACAAAGTATGGATGGCACCGCGTCTCTACAGTACCAGTCATGCGTACGCTCAAGAAGCGAATATGGGATATCCCGAGTAAGGGATATCACAACACGAACCCACGCGGGGAACTCTGAGTTGCTCAGGCTAATGCCGAGGGATAAGATACCTAATACGGAGAAGTAATACCCGTGCATCGTACCTTCAGCCCTACACTTTCCCCGGTCCCTGTGTATACAGTAGAGATTCACCGCCGGTTCGCTTGCGCCGGCGGAGATTTGCGTACGCCGGTATCCCCCCTGGTCCACTTGACCAAGCCCTGGCCAAAGCCCATGCCGTCTGAGGTTCTGTATATCCCAACCACACGGTTCTCGCTTACATGGTTTGGAGTATTCGTACAGCTGTTCATGACTTGTGTGTTAAAGCCCGTCGCCTAATGAGACCGTGATAGGATGAACTGAGTTGACAGGGGTGCATGCTACTGATTGCAACATCGACGAGTCGATTGCAACATCACCACTTACATTTTGCTCGAAAGTCTGGCACGTTCAACAGGCGTACGTAGACTTGTGAGCTATCCCACATCTTTGAATCCGAGCAAGTATCATGGGCCGGGCCGGCAAGACATACCGTTGCCTACATGTCTCCGCGAGTCAATCTCGAATTGGGGATGATACCCTTGAGATAAGGGACGAGGAGAGGTCTGTACGCATGTCCCTAACTCTCCAAGGGCGCGCGGAGAGCAACCCCCCGGGGGAACTACGGGATGAGATCATGCGGTCTGGCATTGCGGGCCCAGTCCGAAGAGGTACAGGGCTGGCCTTGGGCCGCCCCACGGGGCCGGATGGCCCGGCCTTTCGCTTTCGGGTTTGGGAGGAGCGGTGGCGGAATCGGCGACGGAAGCCGCTCCGGATACTGGCTCACTTCACAACGTTCGAAAACAATAACCAAAGTAGTAAAAATGAGGATTGAATTTGAGCCAAGAGTAAACAGGTTCAGTCGATTCAGCTTGCGAGAGTACAATGCTTGCTGTGGCCATGAGCCTCAGGGCGCCATATGCGGTGGCTGGCGATCAGGAACCACTAAGAAGAGTGTGAGCCAAGCCTAGATTATACCGCTGTACTGCCACAACAGGGCCGACAAGTCTCCGTACAATAGGGCTATCGTGTAGAAGACCCCTATGGAGTTCGAATACTAATCAACATAGCTTGGGGGGATTTAATATATTTTGAGTTCGTCCCCTGACTCAGTGGTTAGTCCAGCGGAGTACCATCGGACTTTAAGCATCTCTCCGGGACTTGAGTTCCACAGGTTACAGGTTTAGAGGCAATGTCTTCATTACTTAAAGATGGCGAGATTCGTCGTAGTTGATACCTATTTTGCCTTAATCAGTCACAACTCACTTCAACTCACCGCTTCACAAACCCATCAAGACTCTCACGTCTATCCACACACAAGTCACCATGCGTTTCGCCAACCTCTTCGTCGCGGCTGCTGCCATGCTCCTCCCCGCCGTTGCCATCGTGAGTCGACCTTCATACTACGAGCTCAAACAATACTGACATTTGTCCCCCAGGCTGGCTACTGCGACGGTACGGACTGCGTCGACAGCATCAGCAGATGGTCGTGCCCGAAGCAGTGCCCTAGCGACAGCACTTGCGTCATCAACGCCCCTTGCTAAGTTCGCCAAGCATGACTGCAGTGCTCGGCTCTGGGAAAGGGAAGTGAAGGGGGAACCTTGGTCTTAGCCGTGGGAGACGGGGGAGGAAAGGAATATAAGCTGGGATGATGGTATTCAAGAATATGTTTTGAGATTTGGTCGGTTTACTCTATGTACTCACTCATAGCCCAATCTACATACCACTTACCTCGTATATGGCGGTCCATGCCCATGCAACCGTTGATCCCAGTCTCGAGCATCTGCGTATATGTTGTCGACCCCCTCGAGACCTGCAAGGTCGTTATAAAGGGGGTCTTGCTGCAGAAATCCCGGGCCATCAAACCCAAGATCCTGAAGCTGTAAGCTGCTCGTCGGAACGGATAGAACTGGGTCAACCATGTGTGCGGTCTGTCCATATCCTTGCAGACGTTCATCTGCAGGACTCTCACGGTGCAAGACTTCATGCATTACCGCTCTTACTGGTAGAGAGACATGACTTCCACCGTCCGAGTCTGTGGGATTGGAAGGCTCCGTTCTTGGCGGAGTCGGCAAACTCGGAATGGCTCGCAGCCCCCTTGCCGCAGCCCAGTCATCATATATCCTTTCCAACGCCGAAGAAAGCACGACCTGTTCGTTTTCGACGCGCCTGTCGGATGGGCTGCCGTGAAGAAAGTCCGATATGATGTAGGCGCCTTGGCTCGTGAAGTACTCACGGAAGCTGCGAAGATCTTCGGAGAGATCGTTGTCGATGTATGCTGATGTCGGATGAGGGTGGCCAGGGAAACAAATATCCCATATGGCAAACCACTTTTCCGCCTCGGTCTTTCTTGGATCTGCACGACGGTGAATCTCCTGAATTTGAGCGCGGGTCAGCCCCTGCCTTTGTACGCCTCCCGGGATGATCTGGCACTGCCGGGCGCGGACATGTTGGTCGTGCGCGTCTTCGGTCTCGAATACGGCACCGCAGCAGGCTGACGTTATGGGCGCCTCATGGACTTGATAGAGGTGCTGCTTGACATATTTGATTTTGCTGAGAACCTTCTTGTGGCATTGGCGATGATTCTCGCGATCTTTCTTCCAAAAAGGACAGGCAAGCTGTCTCCCCGAAGCAGAGGATGAATTTGGGAACTTGGCGCGTTTATAGCCTGGCCCAGCATCATCATCCTCACCTGAACGTGTTCGATCTTGCTTGCCAGTGTGGGGACGCTTTCTTGCGTGGTTAGAAGAGTCGGGGGTTGAAACATCCGCTCGCTTGGTGCCCTTCTCGCCAGCTGAACTACCCCTTTGCTGAACTTGCCACGCACGGTAATGCCGAGTGACGGCAGTGATCGCGTCATCTAAACGGTGCTGAAAGGGGTCGTCCGGGTGGATGTGGTGCTCCTCGATGGGGGACTCCGGAATAGAGAAGACGCTGGACTCGATAGAGGAGTTTCCGTCGCTATCACCAGTCGATCCCGAGCATTCTGTGATGCAAAGAAACATTTCGGAGCGTGGGCGCGATGAAGCTACTGACCAAGGGATAGACAGAGGTGTAACTTCGGATCTTGGTCGAGGCTTCATCCTTGACATCGACAGGAGGGTATTCTGGATGCCTGTGGTGTCTGTCTCAAGCATGGGTTGATCACCCGTTTCCGATAACCTGACATCGTCCAGTGTTTCGAGAAAAGGGCGGCCTGGAATCTGATGGTTGGATTTTTGAGTTGGTGACGAGTTGGTTGGGTTCTCTGGCCTCAGGGCTGTGCTGCCCCTGACTCTTCGAAGGCCCTTTGCTTGACGTGATTGTTCGTATGGCTTTGAGCGTCTCGGAGTAGCTTGCCCGTACGCACCAGTACTCTTCCCGCCGACAGGGTTGGCAGACAAGGCATTTCTGCGGAACGAGGCGGTGGAATGGCGTGACTCAGGAAACGATTCCTCGATATCGGAATCATCGTACTCAACACGGGCAGGGATACGATGCGGTTGACTTTGCTGTGACTGTGGATTGGCCGTGGTTCCCGTAGAACCAGCTCCGGCTGTTGCCTCTCGTCTCTGGATGCTTCCATCGGCACCACGGAGGTACTCGGACTGGATACGCCTTCGACGGTAATCTGAGCCGTAGCCAGAGTCGCCCGAGATGCGTTCGCGAGCAGTCTCCTTGGTCGATTCGGAACGGCTTTCGAGGCTGTCGATGGATGGACTACTCCGGCAGTGCTTCCTTGATTTCAGACTGGAGTCTGACTCCTTGCTGCGGAATGGTAAGGTTGGTTGAGCCTCAAGCTTGGTCGAACATGTGCGCCTCCCTTCATCGATCGTGACGGGCGAAAGGTCGTCCGGAGACGTATGTAGAGAAGACTCGTCTGGTTGGTATTGCAAAGCGATTGCGCGGCGGGTTGCGCGGTCCATCCGGAGGAACTTGGCTGCCAGGTCGAAGGAGGCCTCTTCGTCTGTACGTGCAAAAGCGTCGTGTGATGGCTTTCGATCTCCTTTGGCGTCATCATCAACCACACCGAGGGCCCTGTTAGCCCGCGCTTCGATATCTTGCAAGCCCATGATGGAAGAAAGCCTAGGTGATTGAGAACCTCGCACTTGCGCAGCGCGAGAAATGGCAGAAATAAGATGCGATGAAAAGAAGGCGCGCCTTGCTTCTATTATGCTCAAGGGCGCAGCTGCGCTCTTCTCTTCCTACAGGCTGCGCCGCTTGCGCAGGGGGGCTGCTCTTGCTAAGGTCATCTGCCTGACAGGGCGGAATGACGATCCAGCCAATGGTGGCAGCAGCGCTCACCATCAGCATCTCCATCCGCGACATGGAGAACGCCTTCCGCAGATTTATGCGACATCGCGCAAAAGGTTGCGTCGCCAGCCCTAACGCTTCGAAGAGGCTGCGAGAGAGGGTGACGATGGCTTCGAAGGGCGCGCGCGTGCCCTTTGACTTCTCAATTGAGCAAACCTCAACAGGAGACGGCAGACAACGCGAGGAGCCAAGGATGGGGCATATCATCTGGTTCGCACATATATCAGCAGCTGAGTCCTCAGGACGGAACATGTACAGCAGCGCTGAATAGCATCGTCAACTTCGTCAATCCGGCTTTATCCAGTGAAAACCAGTGAAAAAGCTTGCCCTGGAAGCAGTCAGCCTTTGGGATCATTAAAGCCCTAACCCACCATCTTGAACATGTCTCAAAGATCCGCTCCCTCTCCGAGCACCACATCAAGTGGCCAGTAAGTGCTTCGCGGGTACGGCTGTTATGCACGCGTGCTGACGGAGATCCACAGAGCCTGGAGCAGGCCCTCAGCGCCGATGCTGGGGTCTTATCTCACGGCTCCCCCGCAGCTATCAGACGAGCTGCTCCATATCGCGGCCACCGCGCCTTCGAACCACCACATCTCGTCCTCCAGGCACAGCCAAACTCGGCAAAATCTCGCTGCCTGGAACATACAATGGAGCCAAGCGGGCCAGTCGACTTGAAGTGGTCGGCCAGCACGAGGGGCGCCTGGCGCCTGATCGCGTGTAAGATCAAATGCGACCCTGCCATGGCGAACCAGTTGGTGGTGTGTGGTGGGGTTTTCATCAGACACAAAGCGTGTGCAATTTGTTAGTTGTTGGTCATGCAAAACGGTCCGGGGCGTTGATGAATTGGCGGATGTGATAGGCGAATGGGAAAAGGACTGTGAATTATCACCAGCAATGACGGCATGCAGGAGGGAGAAAACGGGTATTCATGGATGTCGAAGGAAGCCCGTGTTGTACGATTGGCAGTTGGTTTGGTGGGGAATAGATTAGAGGCCGGGGGGTGGGACCTACCGCGATAGCTTGTGTACGATAATGGCATTAGGGCTGCTGAGACACCCGGTACAGGCATAGAGGCCCCGCGAAATGCTTCCCTTCTCACTTCGGAAGGTCATCCGTCTTTTCCGACTTATAAACGACCGCCCCCTGGTGCCGCGTCTTCTTCCTCTTATGTTTACGCCTGAACTCGCTTTGGGACTTTGGGTGAATACTCGCGGTGACCAGAAATTCCCCGATTCTCTTCGCTTCGACCGCACGATTGCCATCATCGCCCACCCATTCTCACCCCTCATTAGCCCCCTGAGCGCCCGCCATGCCTTCTCTGATTGAACTTGCCCAGCTCGCCAGGGGCCTCATAGGTCCCTGGATTTTCCTTTCGTACTCTTTCTACTACCTCCCTGGCACCATCATCCGTCTGATTCGCGCTGGTGATTTTGGCCGACTCTTCTCGTTGTCTCGCCTTCGGGATGCCTGGTTTTATGCCTTCTGGGGCTGGGCTGGGCCAAACATCCGTGCCGGCAATAGTGACCGCATGGTTGCTCTCCTCGAAGGCCGTGTGACCGGCGCCGATGTAGTCAAAGACCCTGTCCACCCTCCTGTGAATGGCGTCGTCTTGGAAATCGGCCCTGGCTCCGGACTGTGGGTGAGCCTCTTCGCCAAGGACAAGCCTGCCACCATGGCTGCCGGTGGTGTGAGACGCAGAGTCGCCGATGGCGTGACGAAGGTGTACGGCGTTGAGCCCAATACCGAGCTGCATCCAGCCCTGAGGAGAAGTGTGAAGGAGGCCGGTCTGGAGGGTACGTACGAGATTGTCCCCGCAGGTATTGAGTCGTTGAACGACCCGACCGTCTGGGGAGGCAAGATCGAGAAGGGCAGCGTCGATTGCATCGTGTCTATCCTCTGCTTGTGTGGCATTCCCGAGCCGGAGAAGAACATTTCCGAGCTGTACTCGTACCTCAAGAAGGGCGGGAGGTGGTACTTGTATGAGCACGTCGAGGTGTCGGTCAACGAGCCGCTTCGGCTTTACCAACGTAAGTCGGACCCCAAACATCCGCAAGACAACGGCACGCTAATCATTTTTGCATGCAGGATTCGTCAACCTCGTGTGGCCTCGCGCCTTGAATGGCTGCGAGCTGTGCCGAAACACCCGCAAGACGCTGGAGTCTGTAGGACCCTGGGAGAAGATTGATGTCGCGCGACCACCGATCGAGCCATGGTACCAGCTTGTACCACACATCTTTGGAACCTTTACCAAGTAAAGACGTTTCTCAACGACAATTTTGATACCGGAAGGTGGTTCTTGCTCCAACTGCTGGCTGCCCAGAAAATCATCGAGAAGAGAAGCGGCGAGCCTCCACTGCCGCCCAGTGGTCGAAGACGGGAGGAATCTGCTAGCACAATGTCATCCATGTACAAAGCATCATAGAAACAGCGTCTCTGTCGTCCGAGTGTTTGCTCTTACCGTTCCATATTATGCCACAGTCCAGTGTCCCCTGCAGCACCCAGCCTGACAAAAATCACACAGTACGGTCCGAAGACGGCCCTCCTTCCTTGTGACCGTTCCCTTGAGGACAAGCAAGCTCGTACTTGGATCGTCACGTTCCTCACGAGAAGGAAACTGCTCCCTGGCCCTTCCGCACCGAAGTCAGACCGAGCCTGCCATTTGCAAGCTACCGTCGCACGACGAAAGAAGGAACTACCTGAGGGTACCTGCATGTTGATTGTTGAAAGGTGCACTATATAATCTTTCCTTCTCAGAGTCTGCCCTTTGCCGAATTTTCTACCTCCCATCACAACAACATCCATTCTCAGGGTCTCCCCATTATCTGCTAACACCGACGCATCATTACTTGCTCACCGTACTCAGCCTTGTTAGTCTCGCCCAGACTTATTGTTGTTCAGCTCAACATCGCGTTCTCCACCCTCCATTTCTCATCCACAGCACCATGCTCTTCACGGCTGTCACCTCGCTGGTCGTCGGCTTCGCGGCCACACTCGCCAGTGCAGCTCCACCCAACGCAGCCCATGCGGCTTCAGATATCTCCAACAGCTGCGATGCCGCGATTCCAAATAAAAAATGCTGCTTCGCTCTCACGGTCAAGCAAGATTGGGGAAACGGGAAAGTACAGGATTGGGGCTACGTCAGGGAATCCAAAACCGGCCAAATCTTTGTCGGATTCGATATCAACTCATATCCACAGGGATACTTTTGTTTTCACGGCGACCCAACCTTTGAGGGAACCGATGGGATACAGGACGGCATAGACAAGTTCTGCGACTTCAGCCCTCGCCACGACGGATATTTCAGCTGCTCTGGCATGGGATCACCGAGATTCGGCACCGCCAAGACAAAGCTGTCGGATGGGAGCGAAATCCTCCTACTCACTCTTGATGGAATTGATTCTTTCGGTATCTGCCCATTCGATGCGAAGAAATCACTCTTCGCCCTCGTCAACATTAAAGAGTTTCCAAGAGATGGATGTCACGGAATTCGCATCGCACTGAAACCGCACACGCCGGATACTTGCCCCAAGTAATTCTTACATGATTCCAAAATCCCGATACACAAACAATAAAATGAAGGGAATGCAAGACCTGAGGGGGTTGGGAAGACGGTGGTGCTCGTAGGAGCGGATGAAGACATGATCAGAGAGTATCGATCCACGCATGAATACAAGAAATTCTTTATTGAAGATGATTCCTACTTGACGTCCGAGAACTGTGATTTCCGTTCGATTTGAAGAATTAAGTCCATTATTAAGTTACGCGTTGCTACCTATCGATATCCATCATGACTGTGCCATCGTCATGGGGGTCAGGGGCTGAGCTCCAACTCTCTTCGCCTCCTCGTTAAGAGCATCCACCTCAGCCTGTACCAGCGGGATGCCAGTCTTCTCTCTCTCCTGCTGATTGAGTTGCTCAATCTCACCCGGGAAGTAGACGCGTTCCACGCCAGCTGCCTTGTCCGAGCCAACGACACGCTGATACAGGTAATCCATCCTCTCCCTAAAGTCGTCCAAGCTCATGAACAGGTCCGGCTTGATGGCGACCAAGAAGTGGCCCACGTCTGCCGGCTTCGAGGGGTCATACGGATTTGTTACATGTCCCGCGAAAGCAGACCCTGACAGCACCCCCGAAAACACGTCCATCATGATGGACAGCGCCGAGCCCTTCGGCCCGCCCATGGGAAGCATGACACCCCCCAACGCAGCCTCCGGATCATCCGTCGGGCGCCCCTCCGCATCCAAGGCCCAGTCCAGGGGAATCTTCTCGCCCCGCCTCTTGGCCTTGTAAATCTTGCCCCTCGCCGCCACCGACGGCGCCATGTCCAGAATAAACGGCTTGTCTTTCCCCGGCGCGCCGCACGCGATCGGCGAGACGCCCATCAGCTTGCTCTTGCCGCCCCACACCGGCAGCGCGGGGCTGGAGTTGGTGAAGACGAGGCTCATCATGTCGGCGTCGATGGCCTGCTGCACGACCCAGGCGCTCATGCCGAAGTGATTCGAGCGCTTGACGCTGGCCATGCCGATGCCGAAGACCTTTGCGGACTCGATGGCGGCGGCCATGCCCATGCTCGCGGCGACGAAGCCGAAGCCGTTGTGGCCGTCGACCTGAGCGACGGCGGGGGTGATCTGGGTGAGCTCGGGCTCGGCAGCAGCGTTGAGGACGCCCTGTCGCACACGCTCCATGTAGGAGGGGATGCGGTTCATGCCGTGGGTGTCGACGCCGCGGAGGTCGGCGGCGACGAGGCAGCGGGCGACGGTGGCGGCGTTGGGGGCCGGCACGCCGTTGCCTTTGAGGATGTCCTCGACGAGGCGGCGTGCTTCGGGTGCTGAGATGTGGATTTTGGGTTCTGTTGCGTCTGCCATTTTGTGGTGTTTCCTTTGTTTTGGTGATACTGTGTGATGAGGTCGAGCAGAAGTTGACCTTTGAAGCACCGGGGATTGTAAGATGTATGCTAGGAAAAGGGTATTGCTGTGATGTGAGTTAATGAGAAGTGATGAGTATTATGAGCTTCCCAGATGGTGTTTCACTTCACAAGACTTGACATGAGCCTCGTGATCTAGGATGTCTGAACGTACAGTTGCGTTGAATGGCCGCCAACTATGCGGGATTAGCCCGACCCAACAAAGTCTTTGCTGCGGGGTTTCCCCGCGCCAGTCTCGCCTCCGTCTTTTTTCAACCTCACCTCTGCGTGCCCACATCGGACATTTCCCGAGCATCTTCATCCTCCTGCTTGACAATCCATCTCGACCGTTCCCGAAGCCCGCGTGTTCGGAATGCGAACATCACCATCTGCAGTCTCCGGAACATGCCCGATTTGAACACCTCCAGGCCGCCGCCAAGCCGCCAACCGCGGAGGACGGCCCGGCTGCGTCTCGCGTGCGCCCGCTGCCAGAGGCGGAAGATCCGTGTAAGTGCGCGCCAAGGGTGGATCACGGTTCTCGGCCGGCGATGCGGAGTGGATTTTGCTGATTGGATGCAGTGCGACGGCCAGCTCCCGGCTTGTAACAATTGCAAGAAGGCTTCGGTTGCCTGTATCGATGGAGAGAGTGTGCGTCTGAAGGACCTGCCGAGGGCGTGAGTGCGTTTGCTACCCTCCTGGGGCTTTGAGTCTAACGAACGCAAAGGCAGATATCTAATCTGAAAGATCGCATCAGGTGGCTTGAGAGCATAGTCCGAGACCGATGTCCTGATGTGGACTTGGCTCAAGGCCCATCCAGTGATCTGGACATGGATGCTGATGGTGACGACACCTTTGTCGCCGAGACAACGGTTGACGATGGTAGTGTGCAACCGGAAGACCACATGAGCGCACCTGATTCCAATGGGTCTGGACTTCACCCACCTGTGGCTTCTGAAGCTGCGCCCATCCCACAAACTCGTCCTGATGCGCGCGTGATTGATCCATCAGCAAGTAATGCCCTATCACACGAGATCGGCATGGTTTCTCTGGGCAGCAACCAGGACCCCAAGTACATCGGACCTTCCAGTGGGTACTTCCTGGCCCGTCTGATGCTCAACTCCACGCGCCAAGAAGATCAGGCAGCGTGGCCGTCCAGGACACCGGCGCAGAACAGCCCGTTCCCGACGGCACTCGTTGAGGCGATGCAAGGCCCGCTCCCACTGCCAGGCAAGGACCAAGCCCGGCAGCTCGCCGAGATGTACTTCGACGTCATCAACGTACAGTACCCCATCCTCCACCAGCCAACGTTCATGATGCTGCTGGACCAGGTTTATGAAAACGGCTTGGAGGCGGAGCATGGCCCGACGGGCGCTTTCCAAGTTTTCATGGTGCTGGCGCTCGGAGCTACGGTTCTGTCCCGTCGGACGAGGGCTAGGCTTTCTGGGGAGTCGTACTGCTTGTCAGCCCTGCAGTATTTCGATCGCATCAATGTTGAGAATTCCATTCGCGGGCTGCAGTGTCTGCTGCTACTGACGATATTTACGATGCACAGCGCGTGTATGCGTCTAGATGTGTGGTATCTCAACTACCAGTGCATAGCCGCCGTTCTTGACTTGGGTCTTCAGCGAGACATCAACACCAATGCAGGAATTTCTCTGTTGGAGCAAGAGATGCGGACGAGGATATTCTGGGTCGTGCTCACCCTCGACAGGATGATTGCTACGATGATGGGACGACCTATTGGGCTGCGAGACGAAGCCTGCGACCTTCGAGTGAGTAGTCCATAACCTATGATAGATGATGCCGCTAACTTTCCGATAGCTGCCCCAAAACATCGATGACTTTGCACTGCACAACTTCGGCCAACCAGGTGGATCTGTACCAGTGGGCCGCATGGCTTTCTCTATCCACCTGTTCCGACTAGCCAAGCTCAACTCAGAGTTTAAATACGTCGCCAACAGCATTGTCCGCGATACCCCTCGATATGCCTACCCTGCAGTGATCGACATCAACGAATGGCAAAATGGCATGCTTCAGCAATTGGATGAATGGCACAGCACAATCCCTCAACACCCAGGAATGGAGTATGTCCAGATTGTCTGCCAGATAAGGTACCACGGGCTCCGGATGCTACTTCTACGGCCCAGTCCCGCGATACCCAACCCTTCATCAGACTCCTTACGCAAGTGCTTCGACGCCGCGTGCCAGGGCGTCCGTCTTCTGGACCAGCTGTACAAGCAAAACATGCTGATGCACGCTTGGAACACGCCTCATTCAATCGTCTTGAGTATCATCACCATGCTGTATTGCATCAAAATGGTGCCCGAGATTGCTCGTCAAACAGCGTTGGACTCACTCATGTCCGACTTCAGTGCCGGACTGGGGGTCCTGGCTGCCACCGGAGAGCATTGGTCTGGAGCGAAGCGGTGCCGAGATATTCTCGACGACATGATTCGCGCCACTGTTCGTTGGATCAAGGACATGTTGAGCCAACCTGTCACGTTGGACGTGCCGCAACATCGCAGGTCCTCGCGTCTGGAATCTACACAGGCACCACCGCTCAACCCATACGATCCCAATCTGAATGGGGCTTCAGCAGGCAGAATCGGCTTCTCTGAGAGCCTGTCGCATCCGATTACTATGGCATCAATGGCCTCAAATGGCCCAGATGCTTTTCTGCCCCAGGACCCCTTCGAGTCGTTCCTGTCCAACACAGCTTTCGGAGACCAACTGCAGATGGGAGAGGGATCGAACTTGGACAGTATCATGCGTGGTCTCTTTGACGACTTTATACCGACATACCCTAGCTTCTCTTGAGCTGATTGCGGCTATTTACAATGATATTGTACGAAATAGTGTTTTTAATATGGCACATTACAAATGTCTAATTATTCCCAAGTCATAACCCTCGTGATGGACCGCGAGCCGTTAGGAAGTCAAAGTCTCCGCCGCCCTCAGCCTGATTAACTTCGCGCAAGTACAAGCCGCGGTAACCCCTGATTCGCTTCTTCGCGATCCAAGGCGCGTTACTCCCACCATTTGCCTCCTCCTGCTCTAGGACCTGGAGCTTCTCGGCTATCCTCTTCTTGATCTCTTCATCTGAGATTTCGACCCTGATCACACGCTGCTCTGCGTCAAACGTGATGATGTCGCCGTCCCTCACAATCCCTAACACCGACTCGGGATCAGCTGCCTCGGGAGAGATGTGCAGGACGATGGTCCCGCCAGCGGTACCGCTCATCCTGCCGTCCGAGAGACGCAACATATCCTGCACACCCTGCGCGGCGAGTTTCCGAGGAATCGGGATCAGACCTGCTTCCGGCATGCCCGGGTTTCCAACCGGACCGATATTTTGCAAAACAAGCACACTATCCGGCGTAACGTCCAAGTCCGGATCGTCAATCCGAAGCGCCATATCCGCGGACCCAGCGAACACGACCGCGGGGCCAGAGTGCTTCAGCAGATGCCGGTACTTTGACGCGCTCTGCTTGATTACCGCGCCGCCAGGGGCGATGTTGCCCCGGAGCACAGCGAGCGCAGACGCCGGGTACAGCGGCTCGTTGAACGGCTGCAGGCAGTTGACCAAGCTGTCTCGCGGCACGGGGATGAAGGGCGTGCTCGCGAGCTCCTCGCCGAGCGTCCTGCCCGTGACCGTCATCGCGTCCAGGTACAACAGGTCCTTGATCTCGTGCAGCAGCGCGAGCATGCCGCCGCTGTTGTGGAAGTCGGTCATGTAGTTGTCGCCGCTGGGCTTCAGGTCGACGATCAGGGGCGTCTTGCGGCCGATCTCGTCGAAGGTGTCGAGCGTGATGGTGCCGGCGACGGCCGGGTGGCGGCCGATGATGGCCATGAGGTGGACGACGGCGTTGGTGGAGCCGCCGATGGCCTGGAGGACGGTGATGGCGTTGAGGAAGGACTCGCGCGTGAGGAGGTCCTGGGGCTTGAGGCGCTTGGTGTGCAGGGCGACGGCGAGGGCGCCTGTTTGCTCGGCGATGCGGAGGCGGGCGGAGGAGACGGCGGGCGCGGTGGCGCCGGCGAAGGGCATCATGCCGAGGCCGACTAGGATGCAGGCCATGGTTGAGGCGGTGCCCATGACGCCGCATGTTCCTCCCTGCGTTATGTTAGTAAAGCGATATGAGTTGAGAGGCGTGGTTCGCACTCACCGTTGGTGCAAGCTCGTCATTGATGGCGGAGATGTCTTCGATATCAATCTTTCCGGCTCTGTATGCTGCCCAGTTGTTGCGGCAATCTGTGCATGCGCCGATTCTTACACCCTTGTGGCTGCCCGGCATCATTGGCCCTGTTACCAGATGCAAGATGGGCTTATTCGCAGAGATACCACCCATCAACTGAGCCGGTGTCGTCTTGTCACATCCTACCCACCTGTCAGCCCCAGCACCGTCCGTCTCGGACAACGTAACATCTTACCTCCAATCAACACCACAGCATCACACGGCTGCGCCTTGATCATCTCCTCGGTGTCCATACTCATCAGATTCCTAAGATACATGCTCGTCGGCGACGCGAAGCTCTCCGCGATGCTGATCGTCGGGAAGTCGATCGCCAGCCCGCCGTTGAGCTGCACGCCGCGCTTCACGGCCTCGATGAGCTGCGGCACGTTGGCGTGGCACGGGTTGAAGCTCGAATATGTGTTGACGATGCCGATGATGGGGCGCGAGAGCGCATCCTCGCTGTAGCCGAGGGCCTTGATGAAGACCTTGCGCAGGAAGAGGGAGAAGTGCGCGTCGCCGTAGGAGGTGAGGCCCTGGCGGAGGCCGGTCGAGTTGGGGTCGATTGGGGTTGAGAGGTCGTAGTCGCCTGTAACCGGCTTCTTTTGTTCTGCCATTTTTACTTACCCTTTTCGTTTTCTCAATTTGGATTTTGATGTTGGACTTTTTGGTGTTAGTTGGCTTGCGATTATAAGGGACGGTCACGTCATGAGGAGTATTAGTATTCCTGGTTTTATGGTTGGCTAGATGACCTTATCCGCGGGCCCGGTTGAGGTGCGGGGACTCCGCATGTCGTGATCCCTACGGTAATAGGACGGCCGAAGGACTCGGAGTCTTGTCCGTGGCTGGCGGAATTTCTCCGTTTGTACGCGACTTACAGCAAACTCTCATCGAGAAGTTTGCTTGATGGCCGTGGCATTCGAGGAGCATTACAGTGCGTGTTTTGTATGTGGTTTATTTCAGTATAAGTTAGGCTTTTGAATCGAGTAAAGTAATCTTGATTATCCTGACCCAACTTCAACATTCCTTCATCGTCAACGAAGCCCCATCTTTTCCGACCCTTTTCCGTCACCACTTAGACCACACTCATGCTCGACCTCAAAGGAAAAGTCGCCCTCGTCATCGGCCTTGGCCAAACCGGCTCAGAGGGCTGGGGTATCGGCGCCGCATGTGCCGTCACTTTCGCGAAGCAGGGCGCCGTAATCTTTGGCGGGAACCGCACTATCGAGTCAACAGCCAAGACAAAGAAGGCTATTGAAGATATCGGAGGCGTCTGCGATGTCGTTGCCACCGATGCTACTTCTTCCGAGTCTGTAAAGGCGCTCGTAGAAGCGTGTCTGGCAAAGCACGGCCGCATCGACATTCTCCTAGCAAACGTCGGGCAATCCCAGCCCGGCTGCCCTGCAACCATGCCCGAGGGGACGTGGGACTCTCAGATCGAGATCAATCTCAAGACTGTATACTTAGCATGTCATCATGTATTGCCTGTGATGGAGAAGCAGGAGACGGGCGGGAGCGTTGTGTGCATATCGAGCATTGCGGGGCTGAGGTACATCGGGAAGCCGCAGGTCGCCTACAACACGACCAAGGCGGCGATTATGCAGTTCGTCAAGGCGACAGCCGTCATCTATGCCCCCAAAAAGGTGCGGCTGAATACCGTTGTCCCGGGGTTGATGGAGACGCCGTATACCAAGAGTTTGGCATCGAGGTTTCCGATGGAGGGCGGGTACGAGGCGTTCAGGAAGATGAGGGATGAGCAGGTGCCGATGGGGAGGATGGGGGATGCGTGGGATGTTGCGAATACGGCGGCGTTTTTGGTTTCTGATGAGGCGAGGTATATCACGGGGCAGAAGATTGTGGTTGATGGCGGGATTACTTCTTCTACAGGACGGACATGAATTGAAGATTGTTACCAGGTGGCGGTACTTTTTGTCCTGCTCGAACCCTGCACATGTCACCTCTTGCCAGATTTCAGATGCGTATTTCATAAGAGACGAGTGGGACTACAAACATTATGCTTAGCGCACCGGGGAATGTTTCTGTCGCTAACCGTATTGTATAAGCCCTGGTGCAAAACGTGATGTATGTGTAGCTGAAAGGGACAGTAAGGGTGTCGGCGCGAAGTTTATACACCTCTGATAAAAGTCCTGCCACTCATGTCTTCACTACAGTTTCTCTACGTGCCTAAATAATAATTATGTCCTCCACGTGTTGCTGGTAGGCTGCAACGAGTTCTATTTCAGAGAACCTTTTGCGATGTCTGTCCGAAAACCATCCTATTCTCTTGTAAATGCGGTCCAGCTCACTTACAGGAGCTAAGATAATGCAAATGAGGTCGGTTTCCTTGGTATACGTTGAGTCCCCATTAACCGAGCAATTGCGCTCTTGGGCGTTAAGAACTAGGAAATTGATTGTACCACGCCCCTTAAATTGGATTTCTGTAGTGTCTGGAAAGGGCAACACAGAGATCGGATGGGCGTTTTTGTCTTTCAACCGAATCAATATCTGTCCGTCAATCGACTCTTGGCTATAGTGTCCAGCGATCAAGGGACCCCTCAACTTAATGTATCCTCCGGTAACGTCGACAACATCTTGTTTCCCGCTTCTTGTTGTAACATCCACATCTAGGACTGAAACCTGAAAGTGGTAATCAGCCGCGGTCATATGCATCTTAAAAGGCCCATCTACCGATGCCCAAGACCAGGAAGGCGCCCAATATTGAGATGACAGCCTTGGCCTTGGAGTGAAGACGGTCCAATTCAGCAAATGTAAGACTCGTGACCGCCATAGACCCGCGAGATATCTGTCACCGGTCACCTCCTGGAAGAGCTTGGCGATGCCGGAAAAGGCGTAGAGCTTGTCCTCTGGCCTCGTGAAGCGGCATTGAGAATAGGCCGTTACAAGATCGCGCCATAGTTCCAGCGCGTCGAAAGCCATGACGTGGTCGTCAACCCCTTGTTTCTGTGTTTTATCCAGTTGTTTCCTCTCCTCAAATGGCTTAAGTAGTCGTTCGGTATCCTTGAAAGATGTATGGAGGGGAATCCCTCGAGGAAAGCCCTCACACTTATGTTCCTCAAGACACTCCCACAGAACCTGATGTTGTGTAAAGTAGAGCTGGCGCGGCCCCAGAAAACGTTCCTGAAAGACCCATCCCCTGCGATGAAGTGAACCCCCGAGAAGGTGGCGATCCCAATAGCTTTTATCAAAGATATAGAATGTTTCAGGGTGACCTGACGCTAGAGTCGAGGTGACCAAACCAGGCCGAATGTCTCGCCCATCTCGAGACCGGAAAAGTCCTCCATCAGCGTCATATGACGCAGAAGCGGCGATATTACAAGCCGCGTTTGCGTATACATGCCGCATCTCAGGAGCTTCAGCCTCCCAATCGTCTCGGGAGTCTTGAATGATGCATAGGCAGTCAATCCATATGTATCGAATTCCCAATCGCCGTGCCACAATAACTGTATCTTGGAATGTTTTGGGCAGACTAGAGATCTCCACTCCTTGTCGAAATTGGCTCATTGTGGACGATGTCAAGAGCTCGTGCTGGACATCGTCTCCCCAGCGGTAGCTCAGAGTCAGATACAGAAGAGATTCAGACAAAATCGCATCTGTGCTTGTGATCAAAAGCTTCCATTGCGTATCCCCATGAGATCCAATGTCTATAAGACGTGACGGAAGCCAGCCCTCTGTCTGTCCAGGATGAGCCTTGCACTTCCTTGTATGGCGAGATGTGCACTCGCGAAACCAGGAATAAGCCAAGTCAAGGGTTTGTGAAGATCCGGTGCTTTCTTCGATGTCCGAGAACACGAATAAGTTCTCGTATTCACTTCCTATTTATTGTCAGTAACCGCATAATCATGAGCTCGTTGAAAGCGAGCTGTGTGGGCACGCAGTCGTAATTTGCGTACCTATTGACGGTATCAACCTGAAACGAACGTCGGTGGCCTGCTCTATTTGTTCTCGCGTCGGGTCATTGTAGAGGATCCAGACTCTGATTTGATACAGCGTATTCTTAGGATACTCTTCTTTATCGATGATGTAGTAGAATGGACTCCAACTTTCCGGGGGCAGACAATCCCACGCTCGCCGATGCTGCTGGGAGAGATTCCATACTTTAGAGCATATAAAGCAATCATCAGCGGCAGCCTTTCGAAAACGTTCCAAACTCTGGCCTGGCGGCATGCTTGTGGCGTCACGACCGGTCCGACCACTGCTAGTCTGGATGACCTGCGTGCAGATAGAACATAGCCAGCTATTTGACCGAGACATTGCGATATCGATCTAAAAGCGGCTTTCTTGGTGCGACGTCGTTCAGCTTGGTATGGTTGTCAGGATAATTGAGCTATCGGGGTATTTAAAGAGTAAAGCAACAATCATAATCGCGGTGAGAGGCTTGGTTCTTGAGCTCTTGACCCCGCTCTCGAATGATCTGCCAACCCACAGTTTTTATCAATTCATCCTGCCTGTATGTGGCACAAGCGACTTTGAGACGACCAGCCAATCAACACTGTGTATTTTCTAGACCTTGCTATTTTGCAATTCGAGGATCCCTAAGTTCTTCGCAAAACCTAACAAAGCTCAATTCACCACTGTCAAATCTGGGTATCTTAGTTTCGACACTACACAGCACCATTCACGATTCCCTTCGCTACAAAGTCCCACATGTGTTCATCATCCTCCTCAACTTCGAAATCAAATCTTATGACATCCTCTTTGAAGGGCCAGAGGTAGGTGCTGGTCACCCTGCGGAGCTGGTCAGCATTCATCCAGAGAACAGCTGTGGGCAATTACCTATGGTGTTCAGCACTAGCCTGGTACTCTTCAAGTGCCTTGCGGTCCTCGTGGAAGCTCAAAAGTGCGAAGTGATAGCCCTTGCTTCGCTCTATCGGGTCGGTAATGGAGGGACCTCCGACAACAAGACGTTGTGCTTTCACACAGGGAAGTGTCTTGAGCGTCTTGAGCTCTCTCACGAATGTTGTTTTATGTTCGTCCGTCACATCGGGACGAAACTTGAATAACACTGATGGTAATACGCATTAGCATAAAAAGATTGGGTGCACACATGGGGCGCTAGCCTCACCAATATGAACGACAGTCATCTTGAAAGGTCTGAGTATGGAAACGGCAAACTTGGTCCTCCAAATGAACAGCGACTGCAGAGAGAATGAGCGACCTGACTTGAATGGATAATAATTGAAATTTCAGAAAAGCTGCCTTCAGCAGGCCTTGTTGATGAAAATTGCTTCCTAACCTCTGGGAGAACGGACAAATCCCGCGGCCAACTGACACGATCCGCATCACCAGCGGGAATTGTCCGTCTCCGCCATCTACCCCCGAAGCCCCACCTAGTCACACTCGGCGACAAAAAGCATCTCCCCGATGCAATGTCGGCAACTTCGGGAGATGACCGAGAAGACCAGTAGGTCCAAACCACGCGTAGACCGGAAACGAGAAGATTTGTAGACCGTTAGATGCTTTTCCCATCGAAACTCGGCCTTCGGGTTTGTAAGTGCGTTTGCCCACTCACAACTCCCAGTTCGCGTTCATTCATGATCACTTAAACGTAGGTGAGTAGGTTCGATATAATAATAGATTAAAATTTAAAACTTAAAACATCGCCCTCAGCTTACCGACATCAGTCAAGTTCCCGATTTTAGTGAATGCGTCATACGCTCTAACCGCCCTGTCCTCGCCAATAGCGATGGTGACTTGGTCCATGAACTTCTTCTTCAAGTCCTCAACGGTGAGTGGGTTCTCCTGGCTACCGATCGCGTTCACAATGTGTTTGTCCAGCTTTGTCCCATCGCTGAAGTTCACCGTGATGTATCCTTGCGCGTTATCCACGCTTGCGTCCGTGGTCACGTTGACCTTCTTCCGCAGTTCAGCCACCGTCTGATTCTTCACTACAGCATCGGTGAACTCCTTGGGTGTTGCCTCTCCATAGAGCAAGCCCACAGCTGTAGCGTGATAGATGCTGAACTTTCCCTCCAGGCCGGTTTGGGGGTCGGTCTTCCCTGTGAGGATCAGGACTTGTGGGTTGACGCGAAGCTGGATAGACTCAATGTCTGAAACAGCTTTGCCTTCTTGTAAAGTCTGGTTGTGAAGCTGGATTGCGCCGTCGATGGATGGGTGCATGACGATGCCACAAGGGAATGGCTTGAATGTGTTCTTTTCAACCTCCCATATCTTGCCAAGTTGATCGAAATATGCCGTTGCGTTCTCACGCGTGCTAACAACGTGAAGCCAGCCAAACTTGGCTTCGAGACCTTGCAATGAGCTTGTGTAATTGTTCTTGGCAAGTAGGGCAGCAAGCATCCCGCTTTGCGCCGCTCGGCCGACGTGGAATGACTTCGTGTCCGAGCCAAAATACTCTTGCATGCCAACAACTTGTGTTGATGCGATGCCGATGGCGTTTTGCATCGTAGTGGTGTCAGATCCAAGAAGTCTGCTGACTGCCACTGCGGCGCCTATGGATCCAGTTGTGCTTGTGATGTGCCATCCCACGTTGTAATGCTCGGGGTAGACCGACAAACCCAGCTTGCACTCCGCCTCAACGCCAGCTACGAAGGCGGTGATAAAGTCTTGGCCGGAGACTGGAGCTTTCCATTCAGCAACAGCAAAGAGCGCACTGGCGACAGGTCCAGCGGGATGGATGATTGTCTCCAAATGAGTGTCATCATAATCGTCAACGTGTGAAGCAATGCCGTTGATCAGGGCCGCTGTCTGCGCATCCGCGTACCCTGCGCTGATGGAGTCATTGGCGCCAAGGATACTCGACGTCGGAGGGCCGCTGAAGGCAGCGAGGGTGGTGTTCTGCGCAATCTGGGGTGCGTCTTGGATGTAACCCCCGATTGCGCATCCGGCCCAGTTGTAAAGACTCTTGACAGCGGCGTCAACCACGCCGGTCGTGAGATTGGCGTAAGTCAGGTTTGTCGCCCACGTTGCGAGCTGGAGAGTGGCCATTTTGGGATGCTCTTGAGACGATGCGCCATCTTTGTCCTCGGCGTGAGAACGCTTGTTTTTATCATCACTCGATCTTTCCATCTTCACTGACGTTTAACCGACGTCGGCGCCGAGTGGTAGCGGGGGTAATGCGAGGTTCAGCGGTTGGTCGGATTTGACGGCATTTAGACCATGTAAGCGGCAGATAACTCACGGATTCTGCCCGACCCTAGCCACATAGCGATTGGTAATTGGTGGCGAACGACGAACCCCTCCGGCAATGCTGGAAATGGCGGGGTAGATTCAACTTTCGGGGCAGTGATCGTCGCCCATTCCAAGTGAAACTTGATGTTATGCTTAAAATGAAGGTACAGATTGCTGGCCAAATCAGAGTGCTTCTCTATTATGGCAGAGATCATGCTGCGATTACACCCAGTCAACGATCCTTGTGCATGAAGAAACATGAGAGCACAGGTTCTGCTACCTCGCCAAATATCGTATCAAAGACCCTGGCCTCTACTGGTAGCCAACATGAAGGGCCTGACCAACACCAACGCCACGGGCTCTTTGGGTACTTGAGGATTTCTGGAGGGTATGAGTAGTTTAATAGTACCCTTTAAGATCGCGATCATTGATATTAGCAGGTTTTTCTCGACTTTCTTCCCTTGCGAAGAAAAATCCTGAGTGGCTGTCGCATACTAAGATGAAAAGGCCGCCCAGTAGAAAACGAAGCACACGGCTACGGTCCCTTTGGCGGATGCGGCTTCGTTGGTAGCCTCGATACGTTGCTGCAGTATGGCAAGAGTAGCGAATGATGCAGCTATCACCATTGTGCCAATCACTGGCAGTTTGTTTCATAGTGTCAGTGATGGAATCGTGGTGTGGGTCGACTTTCAACAAGAAAATGAACGCTGAGAGGGGCACTTGCAGGAAGACGACCTTCGCCCCATTTCCGAAACGAAGCAAACGAACGCCAAAGATGGAACAAGCTGTGGCCCATGCTGTAAGACCGACGTTGGCCTGGAGAAGAGTGAAGGTGTCGATCACACCAGTTATACGGATGATGATAGTGAAGAAATATCTGCCCATATGCTTGTCAGCAAATTCACGTTGAAAGGCCGAGAGTGATCACTGGGGAAGTCCCCATACGGTAAGAAATTACTGCCTTTAGTTGGAAGAAGAGATTTGTTGAGACGGTGATGAGGAACCTGCAAAGATTGCGAGCCGCTCAAAACATCTTTTGATCATCTCTCAGAGACAGGATTAACTTACCAAGAGATACAAGGGATTTCCAGGAACTTCTTTGGCTCAATTGACTCTCAAGTTCGATTGTCTGCTTGATCTGCAGAAATTCTGCCAGAATCTCAGGCTCGTTCCTATTTCTCTAACGGATCTTGACGAGGACATAGAAAACCTGTGGTATTAACAATCGTTATGAACGGGAATCAAAGATGAGCTAAGGCACTCACCTCATCTGCAGGGCCCTCGGTCACTAGCCAGCGAATGCTTTCTGGTGCGAAAGGGAGTATTTAAAACGCAATGGCGGGTCCGGCAATGTCAGCCTAAATAACCTAGACGTTAGCGACTGACTGATACAAAGTTTATCAATATGGAAATCCGATACATACCATGAGGCCTGCCATCCATGCCCAATTCGAAGTCTTGTTGCAAACTCCCAGATAGATAAGACCACCAACCATGCCTTTGATAGGCAAACAATCAACCATGGCGTTTGTTATCTCTTCCCGATACTTCAGAGGACCAACCTCGATGAATCATGATGGGGCGCCAGCACCCGTAACGATAAATGAAAGACCCAATAAGGATTGACCGTGTGCTTGCTGCTGAGCCCCGCCCACCCACATGGGAAGATGAAGAGTCTCTTCCATACTGACGTGCTTTCCTGACCGAGATCTTCCGATGGCGCTCTGCCATCGCGCTCGGCGGTCCGCCACATGCACCCACCCAGGACGATGTATACAACGGCATGCTCATTCCTGCCGGTACCACCATCATCGACAACCTGTGGGCGATACACCGCAACCCACGCGATTACCCAAACCCAGATGAAGTGAGACCTGAGAGTTTCTAGAGGAGGCTGAGAGGCGGCCGAATCCTAGCAAGAGGGGCATCTTCATCTTTGGCTGGGGGAGGCGCGTTTGTAGTGGACAGCCGCTTGCTGAGCAAAGCGTATGGTTCACTATTGTGGAGCTACTTTGGGCATTCCGGATGCGATCCGTTGACGAGCAGGTATGTGACACATTAGCTAGCTTTTCTCCGTCATAGCTACGGTTCTTCTCCCGCTCGAACAAGAAGTTGGCGTTTGACGGTTATGATTCATCTAGGGAAACGACAAAAAGTTAGGCATCTTTGCGTTTAACAATAGCCAGCACCTCGGCCGCTGCCATTGAACGTTGAGTTCACCCCTCGTTCTGAGAAGATCGAGGAGATAATCAGGCAAGAAGCATCGAGGGCGGAGCTGGAGTTGAGGAAATATGATATCGCCAGCAAGGTCACTCTCGATAACAACTACGTTGCGAATCAATGTCGACAAAGCGCCTGAGATGAGCTAAGCATTCGTATGACTATAGGCATCACGTCCCGCTCATATCCAATGGCTATGACAAGCTAGGCGTGATGTGATCGTTTAGGCGGCAAAGGAAAATAGACACTCTTCGTAATTGTCTAGACGACAAACCCCATGTACTCTTCAAGGGTTTAGAAACGTATCAGAAGATCTACCTTAACTGAGATAGAAGACCGGATCGAACGCATGCATGTTGGCAAACAGACAGAACTCCGGTGGTCCAAGCTCAACCTCTTTTGCCATCTTTTCGAAGTGGCGCTTGAGAATGGATTCCATATCTTGTTTCTGCTCGTCGTTTGGATGTCGGAGGAAATACACCATGCTAATGTGGAAACCATATTCGTCGTGTATCGGATGCCGAATCTTAAGCTCATCGGCAAGCCGATCCCTTAGAGCCCTCAAGCGTTCCACTTCTGCTGGTGTAATGCCATCGAGTCGCACCGCAACCCCAACATCAAGTATATCAATTCCTTTCACCACCACTCTGTATGGCGCTGTAGCCTCGGGGCCTAGGGTAAACTTTCGAAGTTTCTTCTCAAAGTGCTCATTGCATATTTCCTGAGTGGCATCAAGGGCGAGGTCAGAAGGCCAATAACCCGGTCTACGGACCTGATCACTGACGCCCTCGAATATTGTCATATGCAAGCTGGTAGCCGGAAGGGGCGCAATGATGGACGACGTTTTGCATGACGACAATTCTTCGATGACGGCCTCTATCGAGTGATAGACAGGACTTGATGGCGGGATGTGACAGATGATTGTGTCTCCCGCCCAATGTTGAAGAGTCCCATCGGAGCTGAATTTGCCGGGCACGCCTGCCGGGTAGCGGGGACGGTCGTTGGCTTTCATTTGGGCCATGTAGAGCAATAATTCGCATAGATATTCGTGCACCAGTTCAAAAGCAATTAAAGTTAAGACAGTTTTCTTGTTGATGAGAACCACGTCGAACGGAAATCACGTACGATTATGAGAATAGGAGGGGAGGCAAACATTTCTTTAATATTGCCATGTGATCAACGACCACGCATGTGAACGAAACGTTGCTCTGTGTGACTCTCAAACCTGCTGTCCCTCCATTCCGAGCCGTCTGGCCAATGGAAGTTTCCGAAACTTCACGCACAAAACCTTTAGGACAAGCAGTTGACTCCAAATGTGCCAGCCTTGCATGTACCCGTAACTTTACGCTCGCCTCCAGGCTATATTCGAGATCATAGTCAGCAGATGAGCGTCTCGTTATCTTTGAGTACCGATGGCACATACGTTGTCTTGGCAGGTCATGGTGCAAGCAGCGCCAATGTTATTTTGGCCGCATTCAGGCACGGTCTTACATGAGGTGGAAACCGTCTCCTGGGGAGTGGCCTGCGCTGATGCTTGGCCAATGGAAATGGCAGAAAGAGCGATGATGAAGAAGAAGCGCATTTTAGGCTGCTTTGTGGCTGATTATCGTTCAAGGTAAATCTGATCCTAGATGCGACGAGATTTAGCACATTGGATGAAGTGAGCGAAGAGGATTTTGTTGATTTTGTATCGGAACAAACTTAGCACAGCCTCATCATCAAGTCTACCGCATGAATCAGGAGAGTGGGTTGCCGATGGGGGCAATCTATCAATAGACTGAGTTTGCCGGCGGGAGCAATCAATTTCTTGCACATGTTGCGACGCCTAATGTCGGCTAGAATTAAAGTTTAGATGACACTCGAAAAGCAAAGCATACAGGTTTTCGCTAAGCCCTACGACAATCACGGAGGCATACCCAATGCTGAGAAAGGGCGATGTTAGCGCCTAACTTGTAGATGAAACGAAAGCCCAGCCGGGGAAATCAAGATCGACGCGGCCGATTATCATATCTCTGTTCGCGGATTCATTTTTACGATTGGCCATGTTCGAGCAGAACAACTAGACTACATGAGTCGTTAAGATGATTAACCATGCGTAGAACTGTTCACAAATAAGACGGAGCGTCGAGGCATTTGAGTTGATCAGCGTGACTCGGTCGTGCCGGCCGTGCCGTCCACGTCCCGCAGTAGCCAATGTTGGAAATTTCCGGGGAAACATAAACCCCAAGAAATAATAACCTAACTGAAAGATGCCTACAACCTAGCCTGAAGAACTCCAAGATTAACAATAGCCGTAAGCCAGCGGTTATTTGGCTATCCGGGTATAGCTTTGAACTAGAGAGGTCAAGACCGAGGAACATGGAACCAATGAACTATGAAATAGATCAACCGAATGATCAGATGTGTCATGGATCGTTCCATTGCAACCTTGGATCAGGAGAGTCACCTTCAAGAGACGGCTAGGCTTCCTTGTCCTGAACATTGCGCAGTTGTGTGCGAGCGTAGTGAAGGAAACCTTGATCGGAGTTGAGGCCGCAGACGTGCGAATTGAGGCGCTGCGATCGAGGGGCTGATTCTGTGGCTGGGCATCCTCTCGGGGTAAGAGATGCCCTGATTATTGAATACGCTTGCTTTGTTCTCTCTGCCATACCTTAGTTAAGGTTGGATTTGGTAATAAACGAGCTGCAGTTTGTAGTTGATAGCCATGGATGCATGGTTGAGACGCAAGCCTTTCGAAATGCCTGACAAGTTGCCTCCTTATTTAGCACTGTCAAAAGACTATCCAATGTTGAGGGAGTTTTGGGCCACCCAGTAGGGGTTTTCACAGTAGGGGAAAAAGCATTAAAAGTACCTCGGTCAGTGCCCAGTCCAGTGCAGTAGCTTCGCAGTATACGTTCCCAAGGTCAATACAAAGGCGTAGTGAATTGAATGACTCCAATTGAGCTACACCAATCCTAAAACAACGTCCAAGGCCTAATTTCCCGTGCCAGTGCCTACGGCTATTGGAGCAGCTTTTACTTGCACTAAGCTTTCCAGTGCTCCTGTTGCCGCCCCAAGTGCTCCTATCCTCAACACTGTTTCATGCGTCTTCCTTCATGTTGAAGCTTGCGACACTGAATGTTTGCACGAGTACTGCAGAGTGTACTTCTGTAAGTCCAGGAAAGGTTTATATTAATTCTTATTGTATAGACAAATACTTCAGGGTTTACCATTACCATAAGTCCTTCAATTCAAGTCTCGTTGCCAGTCCGTTATCTGCGAAGAGTATTGAGACTGCTTTTTCTATCACCACTCCCGGAGTGATTTGTACAATTTCAAATATTTGCAGATACTTTCCGGCCCACTCAAATCATTTGGATCAATAGTCTCTTGGACATATTGAATCTTGCAATGTGTACACCAATGCAAGGAACGTTGCCATACTTCTAAGACTTCCTCAATCTCATAGATTGGAAATGTGGCCCCGACAGTAATCTTAACTGTGCGCTGTTCAACTTCACATCTGAACAAGAAGCCTTGGCCTATGCCTGGAGTCCAAATCTCCAAAATCTTCAGCATACCCATGTAAGAAGCTGCTTGCGCCGCGACCTTCAGCATATCGTATATCTGCGTTAAATTGACATTTCGGTACTGTATGCGATAAGTCAGAGCAACTTGTTGAAGCAATGGTTTGGATCGAGTCTTCAGAGCTTCCTCCACGAATGAATTCAAGAATCTGTAGGCGTCTATTGCGTGAGAAATTGCCAAATCCCGCAGTTTGAAGCTGGCTCGCGCTGCCTGCTTGGCGAGCTCGCTGTTTGACTGGGACTGCATGAACTTGGAATAACAGTCGCCTCCATGTAGCTCCCAAGATTGAGCTTCCCATAAGGTCACCGCGCGTACGTTGGCGCCAAGATTCCGGAATAGGCTTGCATTTGCCTTCTCTCGCTCGTCCTGGAACCAGTAGTCAACGGCAAGCCACGGCTCATAGTTGATATGGCTAAGACACGGCAGCCCCGTCAGAATATCTGATAAAGCCTTTTCGGAGAGGCTTCGATAGAGCCTCTGGGTGACGAAAAGCTCGGAGATCACATTAACTCTGGGGAGTTCGAAATATGGATCATCGCAGAGAGACATCCAGTCGGTTTCAAGGAGGTTACCAAGGAGGCGTATTTTGGCGCCAAGAGACGAGTATCCATGCGGTTGCAGATTGCGAAGACGCCCGTGGTATCTTGGAGGTGTGTGATATAGTTCATCGCGAAATGAACTGGCACTCAGTTCAAGCGTGATTGCAGATCTTGCAGGCTCGACGCCCCAAGTAGAAAGATAATCAAAGAGCTCGTGGAGAGCGTCCGAAAATCTTGTGTTGTTTTTGAACTTGATATGTTCGCTTTCCGACAAACTGCGTTCACCGTGGGAGTACATCATCAAGTCCACGTGAAGTAAGATCTTGTGCACCATTGTTCTTCGGTAACCGCTGACGAACTCACTGAACCCATCAAAATTTGACCTCGGGTGAAATGGCCGAATACTCAACGTATGCCAAAGTATGGGTTCGAAGAATTCGTGCCAATGTTTCGACACGGCAGCCCAGTTGCCTACGAAACGCTTTCTAGTAGGCGAAACCTGCTTTTCCAGCTCTTCCATGATCATGAGTAGGATATCCGGTGGAAGTGTTGGAGACATAGGATTCGACCGAGAGGCTTCCAACCTCCAGCTCCTAGTTTCGGATCGTAATTTCATCGTGTTTGCCGTACAAAGACTTGTGCAAGAAAAGGATGGATTGTTAAAGGAGTTATGTGTGCAACTGGGTTTGGGCAGTCTCGAGCCGATTTTCTATGTCTTTTATGTTGAAAAGATTCCATTGGAGATAGATTCTATACGGCTTACACCTTTACGATAATTTTGTACGGCTGGTCTGGTGTTGTCAAGGTTCTCATCAAGTTATGAGCTATGGAGATCTCTAAAGGTTGCCCTTCATGGTCACGTCACCACATCGCGACGTTGGATTTAGCAACGGGTCCCCAAATGTTGCCAAGACACAAATTGACACAGAATCTTTGAACATCGTATTGATCGATACGCGCACAGCAAGCGGCAGACCGACGTGGAACTGATCAGAAGGTCTGAGTTCCGCCATGGCCCACCCAGACTGTGCTACCAATGCCCCTTCTATTTCTTTTGCATGACATCGTGTCGGAATTTTCCATAGGCAGTCTCAGAAAGGTTGTTGCCGTTGGATCGTTCGAGTTTCGGTGCATGGGCGGTTGACCGACCACGCAGGTACTGGTGGATGAACACCGCGTTGGGCAGACCTATGAGCTAGTGTCGGCGATACAATCGTTACCATTGCAATAGCCTGTCACAATCTTGAGCAATACAGGAAACCAAATGCAAGTCAATACTTATTCGCTCACACTGACTACGGCAGAAAGGAATCAAGTAGCTGCTACGAACATGCAGCAGGCTAGCATTTCTACCATGTGTCGTCGAAAAAGGACCTTTGCAGTATCAACGACGAAGTTTTCATGCAGCTGAAAAAGTGATGAGGAGGTCTCCGTGTCAAACTTTGTTTGTCAACGGGAGCTAAGTATTTCATGTTAGTAGCGTGGTTCCCTACTGCTTTGACAGACAATACTGATACTAAAGACTTTGCTTTGCTATCTGGGCGGATAATTAGGCTGACGGCCACCTATTTTAGTTATGATCCCTCTTTTTTTGATTCATCTGATGCTCCTTCTGTTATTGTTATCATTGTCTTCAATGTACCTTAGTTATCTTCATCGTCATCCTCGATATCCCGATCCTTATTATCCTAGTACCTTTCTTCCCTTCTAACAAACCTCAACTTGACACTTGAGATCAGAACAAGAACTGGTCACCGAGTTGCAAACTCATACCTAGTGGGTACATTCGCTGCGTAGAGTACAAAAAGAAAATTCAAACTTCAAATTAATAGTTGTTGAGTCAAATTTCCATTTCCAGAGACGTTCACGTGCTGCTAAGTATGAATCCACTACTGCCAGTCCGTCATTGTTACGCCAATGAGCACGGAGAGACAACAGCCTCATCCCGCTAGACCTTCGTTTCCTTCTCGCTGGACACCTCAACATGCATCATATCATCCCCCTTGACTTCTTGAACACTGCTCGTCTCGGTCGTCGTCTTGTACTTGCCCAACTTGATGTCACGTCGCCAGAGGTATTGACCGAGCATGAACAGCGCCCACCACGTTGCCACGAACGTCGTGTTGACGATGAAGCCCTTGCGCCATTTGGGAGCTGTGAGGATTGTTAGCAACAGAGCATTCATGAATTATCCAGTACCGTGCTCATTGAAGACCTACCTTCGACGACAGGGAAGACGGTAATGGGGTAAAAGCTGAAGAAGATCCAGCCGCAGGTCATCTAGGCTCAATCGTCAGAATGGCCATTGTGTTGGGATTCAAGAATTACTTACCATAGCACCTGTGGTAAATGCTCTGGCCTCGTTATCGTCCTTCATGACCATGTTGACCCATGGGAACAGAATCGGCGTAACACAGCTCGTGAGTCCGAGCATATAGTATACGGCAACTAAGAGAGAGTTTAGATTTAGATACGGAACATCCTGACATGGTAGATTACAAGGTGAAACTTACAGTGCAATCCGAGAGGAATGTCCCAGATCAACAAGCAAAGATTTGCGAAAAAGAGTACTGCAGCCACGACGCACATGACGCACCAAATTGGGTAGATCATGCAGAGCGAAGTTGCAAGAACCCCCGCAACGATTGCAATGGCCTGTACACCAGTGGGAATTGTGTTGATCTGAGCGACAGTCCAGGTGCCGTTTAGGTCCGCTTCGTGCTTCAGCCAAAGGGCCATCTGACCTGAGACATAGGAGGTACATTGGAAGCTATGGCATGTTAGCAAAGTAAGCTTCAACAACGCGAGGTAGAGACTCACAAGATATAAGTGAGGACGGCAACATAGAAGTGCCAGTGGGTGAAAACTCGCTTGAGCATCCTCTTTCCGATTTTCTTGCTCTCCTTCACACCATCATCCCTCATCCGCGCTTGCGCAAGCTTCTGCTCGGCCTCGGTAAGCCACCAAACCTTGGGGCTAGTAGGCAGACCGGGGAAGAGAAAGTATCCCGCAATCGAGATCGGAAGGCTGATGACACCGTCGATGATGAACAGCCATCTCCAGCCAGACATGCCGTGAACGCCGCTCAGGTTGTTGTACGCGGCGGCCTGAAGGTATCCTCCGAACATAGCGCCAACATTCGAGCTCACGTACCAGACCCCGGCGCGCTTGAAAAGCTCGTCGCCTCGATACCAGGAGGTGAGGAGGTATATTGCGCCAGTGGCGGCGGGTGTCTCGAGGACGCCGAGGAGGAAGCGGATGCCGTAGATGTCATACTCGTTGCGCAGGCGACACTGGACGAAAGTGACGATTGACCACAGGCACTCCATAGTCGGGAGATAGTAGCGTGCGATGTGCGGTCGGGAGATGATCATCATTGAGGGGATCTCGAAAACGAGATAGCCGATGTTGTAGAAGGTGCCGAAGAGAGAATATCTGGGGCACATGTCAGTTTCCTTCACAAGAGATTGGCGTTTTGGCCATACTGATTTCCTTTCAAGCCAAGTTCTTCCTTCATGCCGGAAACATATGCGTGGTTGATGTTGGCGGAGTCAAGCCACTTCAAAAAGACTTTGCGGTGTCAGTCCCACTATCCAAATATTATGAGCGCAGGGAGACTTACACATCAAGCAACAGAGGCTGAGCAGAACGCTGTCCAACTGCCAAATGTTAGAAAAGTCGAAGCTACCACATACTTAAGCAGCCTACCTTGCGGAGCAGCCTCTTCTCTTCTTTGGAGTAGTGGCTAGGATACCAGTCGAAAATGTACAGCCAGGCTACCCAAAGAGATCGTGTTCGCGGCTTGGCCGTGGAAGAGCTCACTACTGGCTCATTGTCGTCTAGCGGTTTCGTGATGGGGACCGGATCGGCAGTCCCCGCGGTTCTGTCGAGACTGACTCTGTCCCCCATGTTGGGATCTGTCAGATGGCTGTTGTTGTGTTTCGGTCAAGTTATCTTCAGCTTCAAGACCCAGGAAGGTCGGGGTTGGGAGGCGTCTTGCGGGCTTATTGAATCAATGTTGAGTGACATTCTGACGATGCAACGCCGTATTTTATATCCATTGAAGCATGCCCAGCCATCACACCAGCCTTGCATTGACTGGGTTGCAATGGAGTAGTCCGTGGGCTCGTTCAGGCTAGTGAACCAACAGACAAGTCATCTCGTGCTGCATGCAGATGTTGTCTGTCCCCTTAATTCCCCCGCAAATCCTCCCTCAAAAAGAGATAGGCCTAGATGCGGGGTGTGGAGAACCGGGGAAGCAAGTCGCGAGCCACTACCGGGGGCTGCAAGACCATCAGTCGGAGGAATTCCCTCGGGGATGTGGACCATGTTTACCCCGACTACTGCATGTAAGTCCAACGATCGACAAAGCATACATCGCGAACTGATTGAACCGAGAGATCGGCCGTGATCCGACGAGAGGAATCGCGAACCTTCGCTTCCGACGGGCCGTATATCGTATTCGTCTCAAGTTGCAATGATTACCAATGGCGCAATGTTGAAGGGCTGAGTACTAAAGTACAACGATGGCTCTACAATTGAACACCTCAACTTCACGTACACATGACCTGATTGACGGATTCTTACCATCTCTGCGTCATCATTGAAATTTCCCATCATGTTCGAACCTACTGAAATGAAAGGCGCATGCGTCCATGAGAACCCACAAACATACCCACGGGACTTGGAGCCGCGTCGACATGGCAGCATATCTTCTGAACCACCGACATCACCCACACAAGAGGATCTCTCCATGGACCAGACTAGCGAGACCTCATGGTCCGAGGCTGCCGAGCCTGAGGAGCTGGGCTCCTCACAACCACACTCTACCCTCGCAGCCCGCCTTCATGAGCTCTTCGAAGAAAACATCACGGCCAAGATCTGCCGCACCGCAACTAAATCTCTCGAAGACAAGCTCGCCTACAACTCGAATGAAGTGCGCAAGACCCCGATAGCCTTCCCAGAGATCGTGCCACAAGAGGGTCCTCACGCCGGCCTGTACGAGTTCCGCGACCCGGACTTCTGGACATGCGGCTTCTTCCCAGGGACGCTGTACGCCCTATTGGAGCGCACCATCAAGTACCCGCAGACGATGCATCTTCAGGACGCAGGGTCGCAGCTCGACGTTGCAAGCCTGCGCGCGCATCTGCAGAACTTATGCAGCATCTGGGCTGATCCCCTGCATGGCATGGCCAGCAGGACGGATACCCACGACATTGGTTTCATCATCATGCCCGCTCTTCAGCGAGACTGGGAGCTCACAGGTAATCAGAGGAGCCTTGAGTCGATTGTTCGGGCTGCTCATAGTCTCGCAACACGATACATCCCCTCTGCGGGCGCGATTCGTAGTTGGGACTGTCTCCTGAAAAAGGACATCACGGTCACCGACATGAACACCAATCTCCTCGCCATCATTGATAGTCTCTGTAACCTCGATCTTCTCTACTACGCATCTACGCATACTGGAGACACGTCTCTAGCAGACATCGCAACCACGCACGCCCGCACGCTTCTCCGCACCCACTTCCGGCCAGAATCTGCCAGGACCTTGGCCAAGGACGGGTACAAAGGCCAGCTTTACTCGACATGCCATGTAGCCAACATCGATCCAGCCACGGGAGATCTGAAATGGCGATGGACGGCACAAGGGTACTCCAACGATTCGACCTGGAGTCGTGGGCAGGCATGGGCCATTCTAGGTTATGCTCAAACATACCTATGGACAAAGGACAGGGTGTTCTTAGAGGCGGCGTGTGGGGTGGCAGAATACTTCTTGTACAGAATCGACACCGCACCAACTTGCGTGGATGTTCCAGTCTTCAGTCACGATGACATCCTAGCTGATGGTGCAGAGAGGCGGCCCAAGGGTCGCAGAGTGCCCCTCTGGGACTTCGATGCTCCTATTCAAGATCCATCGAACCCCCTTCGAGACTCTTCGGCCGGCATGATCGCCGGAAATGGCATGCTTCTCCTCTCTCAGGCCCTCAGAAGCGCTCAACAGCACTCCCTAGGCCGCAGATTCTTCGACGCGGCCATTGAAATCGTTACCGATACCATCAACCACTCACTCGCCACCGAGAAGGCTCAATTCATCAGAGACGGCATCCATAGAGGCATCAAAATAGAGGACTCGGTAACCGGAAAGTACTTTGACGGCATCCTCAAACATGGCACTGCAAACAACAACGAGAACGCGAGGCGCAGGTACGCCAATCACGGTCTTGTGTACGGGGACTACTACCTCGTGGAGTTCGGAAACAGACTTTTGAACATGAGCATGGTATAGACACTGCTGTTGATGTACAAGTAGGCAGAAATAAAGATCATTACAAGTTTACCACCCTCCGCCTTCATATTCGGTGCCAAAGATGCCGTCGTCGAAACTGATGATCCGGTCCATGTCGACAAATTGCTGGTCGAGAAGCATTTGGGATATGCTGCTGAGTTCGCCGCTTCCTACGCTACTTCTGTGAAAGACGTTGGACTGAGCCATTGTCTCCATCTCCATTGCTGGTTGAACGACGATTCCTCCCGAGTTTGGGTTGGAGTTTACAACTGGAGGAGCGAACTGCTGAGCGACCACTATACTGTCGGCGTTGGGAGCCATGCCCTGTCGTGGCTCTGTCGCCGGTAACAAGTTAGGATCAACTATTGCGGTATTCGATCTATGATTGGATCTGCTTTGGTTTGCGACACCATTCCGAGCTGGTTTCGGAAACACCGGCGGGTCCTTGGAGCTGGTGTGGTCAATCTCGGTGGTGTACCCCAAAACGTTGATGTTGTATGATGCATCCTCGCGACATCGAGAATGCATCTCGGTGAGTTTTCGAGAATACTTGCCAGCCAGGTTGTCCCTAGCCGGCTCTAGGCTATGAGGACCAGCCCACCGACCAGCCATCTCGTCGAGGATCTGGACCAGACACCAGAACTCGGGCACCAGCTCCCCGCCAAGGTCGTACCTCCATCGAAGGAGCAGCACCCTGGCAGCCACGTAAATGCAAAACGCGAACTGACTAGACACCGGCATCGTCGGTGGGGCGTGCTTCAGATAATTCTCCGCAATGATGGCGATCTCGACAGCTGCAGCCTGGCACGTGTCGATGCTCAAGATGCTCGGCAGCCGGGCCCGGAAAGCCCATTCCCGCGGCGGGAACGCGATGAGCTGGTGGAGCAGGATCATGGACGTGTTATGCGTGACGTGCGCCAGCGTGAGGTTCGGGTCCATGCGCGTCGACTGGCGGGCCATGTTCGCCTTCCACTTCTGCGGGAGCAGCATCTTCCAGTGCACCAGGCGGAGATCGAGCTCCTTGAAGCGGGTGAGCCAGCTGCTGATGTCCCGCTGGTCTCGCATGTTGACCTTTTGCTGGAGGAAGTAACTCGTGACGCGGCTCAGAGACTCGGTTGCTTCAATGCAGTAGGCGAAGGCGCCGACGGTGGACATGTCGACGCTGGGGATCTGGGCCCCGGGAGAGGTGCCGGCCTCGGATGGCGTTTGGGTTTCTTCTTCGGTGTTGATTTGGGATGTTTGGGCATAGTGTGAGGGGATGAAGGCGATTGGGTTTCCGATGCGCCCGGCGGCTTTGTCCCATATGCCGAAGTAGGGGGTGACGACTCGGTCTTCTTTTCTCCAGAGCACACCGTCGCATGGGAGGCGGCAGTGGACGTCGTCGGAGGTGAGGCTGGTGTTCCAACCCATGGTGACGGAGATGAGACGGTCGAGTTTAAATACGTTCCAAAAGACCCGTCTCCGCTCCTCGGCTTCAGTCCAGTTGTCTGGTGGCGGCAACGAGACGAAAGGTTGGGATAGGGAAAGTCTCTCGGCGTCGTCATGCTCGATTGTCAGTTGGAGGTACTCGACGGTCCGTGTAAGTGAGCCTACGAGAGACCAGGCTTGGGCCGCCTCGCCGCTTCCGATCTTTAAGGGCTAGTCAGCTATAGTCGCGAGCAGTGAGCAGAGAAATCTTACATCGTTGAAGGCGATGATGATGAGAGCCTGTAGACTTTCAACTGTGAGGGTTTTCATTGCTTGAGAAACGACCCAGTCTCTTGCCATCACTCGCTGCTGCGGAGCTCCAAAGGCGGTCGTGGCAGTATCCTCATCAGCAATATACCGGGAACCGGCTAAAACCATCGCGTGTAACACCACCCTCAATGCTTCGAAATCATGAGGCTCAGCAAGTCGTCGACGGAATGTAGCTTCATGTAAAATAGGAATCCATGGATGGACATGTGAGAAATAAGCCTGGAAGACGATCTGCAGAATGTCTTCTTCCGGTAGTGCTAGTATATTGCTACCATGTGAAGGATATGCTTCATCATGACTCTCGAGGCGACGCCGCTTTGTCCGCGGGGGCTGGTCATCCGCCCCTTGGTGATGTGCTCCGCTGATTGGGCCAGAGGCTTTGGTGTTGAACTTTTGCAGCTCTTTAGCGAAGAATGACATGATGCTGTAAGCGTTCTTCTCAAGCTCGGTGGTACTGCCAGGGTAATCTCGATTGGGAGAGTTATCCGACCCAGACTGTCTTTGTTCTCGGTCCGGGGGATTCGCCCTCTGTTGATGAACCGTTCTCTCCAAGGCATCTGAAACAGCTTGTCAACTATTGAAATGTGTTACTGAGGTCAAGAGACTGACCCAGTCTGCGATGGAGATTTTCAATAGCACCGGCCTTCATCCCGGGTTTGGATCTCTTGGACTCATACACGCATTCACTTCCTACAACGAATCAGTTACCCAAATTGGAAGCCCAACGTCTTGAGAGACCCACCCGTTTTGCGGCACTGCTGACAATTCGGCACCTCACGGGAGCATCGTAGCTTGCGGCGCCGGCAGCAGTTGCAAGCCAGGGCCGCCGCGGCCTCCGAGGCACCGCCGGAGTCGTCATGGGCCGCGTCGGTGGCTTCGCCTTGGTGGCCGAGCTCTGCGCCGTTATCCATGATCAGACATTGGACGAGACAAGCCGACTGACTGGAACCACAGATTGCGGGTTTCTGGTAGTTGGGCCCGCGTGATGTAGGGCGGAGGCTGGTGTAGTTATGGTTCCATGTCAGATTGCCCGTCTCCCGCTCGAGATGCCCCGAAAGGCCGAGGCGCCCCGCAACGCTCCCCGCATTTCCAGCGGCATGGGTCTCCGGGTCTGTGGGGTGACAGTCCGGGGAAGCGGAGAGAAGGGATTAAAATGTCCAGAAATTGGTGCTTAAGATTTTTTGAAAGAGATACATCGTACGTACAAGATTGAGCCGGATGCTACACGGTTTATATGTTCAAGTTGGTCTTACACTGAGTCGTAGAACCTCCATTTGGCCGTGTAATCCGGGGTCAGCGGCTTGTTCAGCACAAGCGCTCGCAGCAGTTCGATCGGCATCGTGTTTGCTCTCAAGATCTTGTCGTGGAGCTCCTTCTCGCCCATCAATCCCTTCATCAATGCCTCCTCCCTTAGGCCGTACATTTGGAACGCTCCCAACATATATCCCGCCTGGTAAAGTGGCGAGTATTCGCCTCCAAATGATCTCGTGACCTCGCCCTCAGCATTGGAACGCTCGTGTCCGACCCAGTCGACGAGCAAATCAACACACTCTTGAGGAGTCATCTCACCCAAGTGATACTTCAGTGAGAAGATGATTCGAGCGCATCGATGCATGCGCCAGAAGAGGGTACCAATCTTGTCCTCGGGGGAGACGAAGAAGTCGCCTCTATTCCAGAAGACGAACTCCCAATACATGGCCCAGCCCTCTACAAAGAACGGTGTCTCGAAGAGCTGCCTGTACGGGTGGTGGCGCTTTGCCATGAACAGCTGAAGTCGGTGTCCGGGGATGAGCTCGTGGAAAGCTGTCGCCCGAGAGAAGTGGGGGTTGTTTCCGCGCATCACCATCATCTTCAAGTCGTGATCCATCTCTGCGGTGGGATAAGAGACAAGAATCGACGGTCCGCCAAGGAAGAATGGAGACTCCTTCTGGCGCTCCGCTGAGATCATGAACATGCGCCATGTTTCAGCGGCGACGCTGGGGACGGTGACAAGGTCATGTTTGGTAACGAAATCCTCGCCCTCGCGAGCCAGCTGTCGAACAAGCTCTGGTTGTTGGCCAGGTTCAACATAACTGTTCTTGACATACTCGAGTGCAGCCTTCCAGTTGTCGCCAAACCCCGGTGAGGCGTCGTCAGCTTGATCACTGTTAAAAGAGATGTCAGTTCCTATTCTGGAAATCATATCGGTGGTACCTACGCCGATACGGTGGAATCCGGTCCAATGGAGCCCACTTGGTCGCGTTTGATGCTCCTTGAAGCCTTCTTCATTTCCCTTTCGCACCAATCGTACTGTTCTTTGGCCAATTTGAGGAGCTCCTCGGGCGTGTAGGGGATCATTTCCGCTTCGAGCTCGTTGAGCAGGCCATCGCGCCCAATCGGTTCGACTGCAGCACGGATAGACCCGGGCCCGGTTTTCTCATTCAACTTGGCCTCCAATGCCGCTTTTATTCCCGTGAGGGCTTCATCGAAGCTCTTCTTTGGTGCCTCGTTCCACCAGGGAAAGAGTGGGTCGTATGGAGAGTAAAAGCCATGAAGCTCGTCGACGTGGCCACGAAGCTGGTCAACAGTGCTCATGGCCCTGGCAAAAGTTGACTCATTTGCCTTGATGTCGTTCGATAGGATGGCCTTGGTTGTTTCCTGGACTTTTTTGGTGGTATTATTGAGGATCATGGCGGTCTGCTTGCTGTCGACGGGGACTAGACGCTGACGGTCCTCGACCATGTCGATGATGGTCTGGGTGAAGGGCAAGACCGGGCTAACTTGCTCATCTCGCTGGCGGTCTAGTTCCAGTACACGTAGGTTTCGTCTGAGATAGTTTCGAAGGAGTAAAAAGTCCACCTTATCCTCTTGATTATAAGTATCAAAGGGCGCCTCAAACAAATCCTCGAGTTCTTCTGAATAGTACTTCTTCAATCGATGGTACCGGGTTGGCGAGAACTTGATGTTGTAGAATTTGAATAGGTTCTTCTCATCAAAACTGACCCGCTGGATGCGCTCCGTCATTGACTCCGACTCGGCCGTGGCGGCCACAGTCGGGGCATGCTGTCCATCATTGAGATCAACCCAGTCGCCGTCCGAGTGGCTGGACGGGTTCAGGCGCACGGGCAAAGTATGAGTCGCCATGGTTGATGGAGATTGCGTGACAGATCGAAAGCCAAGAGCTGAGGTTGAGTACCAAGACGTTGGATCCGGCAATGACGATGACAGATGCGGGGGAGGAGAGGTTAAAGACAAGACACGGAGGCGGGACAAGAAACTGTGGGCGTCGCGGGGTGGCTTATCGGTGCCGGGAGGGATGCCGGTGTCTGGGACAGGGGCGGGAGAGGAAATTGGTGGGGCCGATAGCGACCGTAGTGGGAAGGTGCGCTGAAGCGAAGCATTTTTGGCAGCAGCGGACCCCCTGTAATTCTCCTCGTCGTGCTTATCACGGACCATCTGGGGAAACCTTCTTCGTGAACCCCCGAACTCACCGCCGATGTTCGGTCGGCTGATCCGGCCGAGATAGCCCACCCCCTTTGCGACGTCTTCATCCTTCTCACATGACTTCGCGGCCATCTCGAGTCAAGTGAGGCTCAACGATTTTACTTCTCCGGCTTCCTGAAGGTCCCCACAGGCATCTTTGACCTTCATGTTGTTCCAGCCCCTTACTGAGAGGTGGCGCGTTGAAGTTGATGATGGCGCCCTGGTACACACAGGACGTGAAGCTTTCACCTTGTTTCCATACGACTGAGCGCGGAATATTTCATCCCCATCACACGTGTTCTGGTGTCTTTGGCTTTGACAAAAACATGAGATTCGAGCTGATTGGGCTACACGGCAGGTCGCGTTCTCGAATCTCGGGACCGAGAAGAGCGAGCGCTTCATTCAGGGGCAAAACCAGGCAGCACAGCCCGAATGCCTGGTTTCCTCCTTGCTTTTTCAATGTGATTTTCGATCCATTGGCCTCGCCAACACAAACAAAAACCAGCGCAATTCCAAAGTGCTCAAGCTAGCAAATAGCATCATGCAAGGATCGAGATCCCAGTACGGGTACAACTCCCCGCCTCATTCGCCCGTTCTGGGCCCGGCTCGCGGCGGAATCCCGTCAGGGGGAGGCACAGTCCCCTTTTGGACCTCCACGAAATCCGTGTTATTCAAGCATACCTTACAGAGTACAGGATTACGGACTAGCCCCGTTTGCTGTGGCCGTCACACGAGAATTGCTTTATTCATCAAACGGATGAATCAGCACCAAAAATACATGAATACGGGATCCGTCGGCAAACTTCTGAGACAGATCATCTCAGCCACATCGTCACGAAAACCGTTGAGGTGCCCGTGAAAGGATGCTCTAAATCACCGCTAGGACGATTTCCGAGATGAGGTGGCGCGCGAATCCCGTCGCGCGACCCGCTTAGCACCGTCTAGGGGCGCCGCTGGGCCTCGAGCTAAGCCGTAAGGCAGGTGTTGATCTTGGGTTGAAATTCTTGATAAATGGATCTCTGGAACGATGAGCAGAACATCTTCCCCTTCTCTCTATCCATCCTCGACTGCCTGTCATCTAATATCTGAAGACTCCATCACCGGATCACTACACTCTTTTACATCCAAATCAAGCATAATCACTTTCGTTAATACCATTAATACAGCACACCCAATTCAACCAACTTTCAACATGTCTTTCAGATACCTCGCCACCATGGCCATCCTGGCCTCCACCGCTCTGGCCAAGACCGACCTCACCGGTTGCACATCCTCCGACTCCGTCGTCACGCCTTCCGGCGGCGGCACCCCCTACGCAACCCGCGTCTACTACGTCCCCGACACCGGCGAGATCTGCGCCGCTCTCGACTGCGGCGGCGGCCGCGCCCCTCCCAAGACGACCGTCCCGGGATGCCCTTCCTACGAGGGCACCGAGACCTACTCCCCGTCCTTCCTGCCCCTCAAGACCACCTCCGCCGTTGTCGCCCAGTCTACCCAGGCCACCGTCACGACGATGACCCCCAAGGGTGACTCGACTGCCTCTGCCTCCGGCTCCGCATCCGTCACCGCGGCCGCCGACAGCAGCTCCATGAGCGGCAGCAAGTCGGACGACGTCCAGGTCCAGACCGACACTCTCCTGACCGTCACCAGCTCCACTGCGGCCACCACCGCTGCACCCGGCAACGGCACCATTGCTACGACTGGCAGGTCTGGCAGCAGGACGACTGGCACCGGTGCTGGTGCCTCCGGCTCGCCTACCAGCGTCCCCAACGGCGCTGCCGCCGGCGTGTCCAACATGTTCGGCCTCATGGCTGGCGTTGCTCTTGGTGCGGCTGCGTTGCTGTAAATGGCTAGCTTGGAAAAGGTGGTTGTATTATGAGACCTCCGCGATTTCTCGCGAAGTACAGGTCTCGGTCCTTGTTCATAGACATTGTAATCGGATAATACAAAAAGACCCAGTTACCATTCTACCCCACCTGTCCGCCTGCATAGAAGTTCGGGACCCGTTGCAGCAGTGATCCGTACTCCTGGTCGGCGTTCGTGAACTCCCATCCCCCGTCGAGCCCGTTGCTCCGCCCGTGTTCCAAGCGGAAGCCGTATACGTTGGTCCATGACCACTTGTCGATCTTTCTTGCCTTGGGGTAAATCTCGAATGTGACGAAGCAGATTGCGCTCTCTGCGGAGACGACCTCGACTCTTCCGCCGCGAGGTCTGATGTCGGTGCCGATGCCGCTCTGGTTCAGCAGTCGTAATTGCTTGAAGACGCCGGGGACGGGGTCATCTGGCAAGACTGTGACCTCCCCAAGGGTGAAGCTCGTAAAGTTCGTCAGGTAGAAAGCTGCTAACGAGGCAGCGACTTCTTGCAGGGGAACGGAGGCGTTTCCGCCCTTTTCTGTGGCAAGGCCGTAGGCTGTGATGGCGGCGCGGGCTGCTTCTCTGATGTTTACCATTGCAGATAGTTTGCAAAAATTCTTGATAGTGTGGTCTTATAGATCAAATTACACGGAGAGCATGGACACGTCATGAGAAAAGAATGATGAATGACGCAGGAACAACACACATGCGGACCTCTAAGGGCCCCAGGCAGCTCCAACAGGCGACGTCGAACAGCTCTTGCATGCAATCTCAAAAGTCAGACTCGACGTCGTACAATTATTGCAGAAAATGAGTGATTTAACCAAACCCACCCCGCAGATCATGACATGGAATACGAAAATGCGAAGCGGTCGCTATTTACGGTTCGGCAGTCCTCGCGCGCCGACCGTCCGCACGAAAAGTCCGGCCACGAGTCTCTAACGGACGTCAAACGGATCTGTTCAGGGTTGCTTATTACGAGCTAATTGGGCAAGCTTTTGCCAAGGAGCGCCCTGCGCGGCCAAGCTTTTTCTCTCCGCGGGGTGGGTGGTTCGAGAACGACCAGACTGCTGGCGCTGTGTGTTCATCGCCGTTGGCTCGCGGGGAATGCATGTGAGATGAACTCAACCGTTTCAAGAGGGAGAGTTTCCCTCGGTTTGCTAGAGTTTTGCGCCTGTCGTGGGCTATCCCGTTCAGCTCGACCATGACTAAAGCATGAGGTGAGCAGAGAGGTAACTTGTGTTGAGGTGTCCCCTAACCCCGCGCTGCTTTCCGACCCAGGAAGAAAGACCCGATGCAAGACAACAATTAGCGCCACCAGCCTGTGAAGCCGCGGAAGAAGGCAAGGGGCTCATGGATGCCGGCCCCGAGTCAGCACGGTCATGAACTATCCGATCGGCCCTTCACCGGGTTGACACCGGAGGACCCGCACAATCGGGGCCGCAATGACGGAGGTGCCAGCGGAGACTTGACCCACAGCCCCGAAGCATCCCATATGACAATTTCCTGGCCCCAATTGAGATTCCTCGTTTAGAATGATGTGATTTTGAGACGGACTTGATGCTTTAAGTGGTGTTTGAGAATATTTTAAGATTTTTCACCTAGAATATTAATAACATGTAAAAACGTTCAGTTTTGGTTGGTGTCGTTACCGCTCTTCTTCAGCGGCAAACGTTGGCCGAGATGGCCACAGCAATCATTCAAATGTTGTTGGTTGGACTTTTGCGTTCGATTGGCATATAGCGATTATTGCCCAATCAGAATTGCCTGGATTGTCGAGGCCGCAGCACCAACAGCAGAGACCACGATCAAGCTGCTCTGTAAGCGCCGTGATCGTTATCCAGGGATGGGCGCAGCGGCAAAAGTGGACACATGACCATGCGGTCCTTTCTCGTTCACACGCATCTATTTCTCCCTTATCTACTCCATGACTTCTTGTAACTCTGTTCCAACAAAGTCTAGACTTCATCATTCTCACAATGACTCTCATTACCGACATTCCATGCGAATTGATCGCTTCCATACTGCGGAACCTGGACGACTTGCGGTCGCTCACACCAGTTCTGCTCAGCTGCCGCCATATATACTCCTCATACAAGCAGAGCCCGAATATAGCAGCGGCAATCCTCCGTAATAAAGTTACGCCAGCTCTCCTCCCATACGCAGTAGCTGCTTCGGAAGCCTACGGTCTACCCCGGCCACGCGATGGCGACACGATCCAGGGCTTGCTCGACGCCCTGTATCAAGAACCATTAAGCCTAGCTAATCGGGTGACATCGTTACCGACGACTACGTTAATGGGAATGAGCCGTACGCATGACATGATCCTCGCTTTGACGACGGGCTTTGCGAATGATGCATGGAACCGTCTTCGACAGGCCAATGATAGCTTGCCTCTGACCGTCTCGTTATCAACTACAGAGAAATTTCGCTTCCACAGGGCTTTCTATCGTATCCAAATATTCTACGGGCTCTTTACCGGTAGATCGTCCAACCCAAACACGGTATTTGAGGAAAGCGTCAACAGTTGGTTCTTTTCGAAACATCCATTATGGGAAAATGAGCAGCTTGGCTGCATCCACGATTTCCTCGAAGCAAGACTTGCGAAAGGTGAGACTCAGGAATATGGGTAGAGTTCTCAAATGTGTATCGATAATGGCTAACTATCAAAAACAGCATCGATTGACGTACTTGCCCATAATATCATCTTCGGGGAGTTCTCCGTTGACTATCTAACTGGAGGCGAAGAGAACATTTATCGGCAGATGTGGGTCAGTACAAATCCTACGCGCGACCGGCTTCGCTATTAGAGTACTTTGCTGACAACTAACTCAACATGAAGCTCTCTCAGGGGATTGGATTCATCCATCAACTGATTAATGAAGAATCCTACGATGGCAAGAGAGATATGCTCACGGAGCACCCAGACATCGGCGTGGCAAATTTTCCTGGAGCTTTAGCTAACGTGCTTGGGACGTACCAAGGCGCCAACGCCTTCGTAAGGCCCGAAGAAGAGCTACTCTACGAAAATGTTAGCCAAGTGACCGATGAGGACCCTGGCCAGGGACCCTTCAATTCATGGTACGCTGCTCATGAAGGTGCGCCATTATATGCTGGCCTAATGCTCCATGAACATCAGTTGCTTCGGGATTGTGCATACGTCCTTTGGGACTGGGATCGGCTGGAGAAATACAACCTGCTCAAGGCTTTTGAGAAGCTTTCAGATGCGAGACCGTCTCCCGATGAGAGGGAATATGAAGAAATGCATGAGTCTTTTCATGAGAGATCTTTGATTTGGCAAAAGGGGGGCTCTGGGTATTGGAGCAAAGGTGACACCAGCGGCATTTCGTGGCCAGAGAAGTCTACAGCGAGACAATTCTAATAGCCATTGGTTATGTAACTAGACTGAAAAGGTATAAAAGAGTCCTGTAAAGTCAGTTGTGGTGACTTCGTCACTTGGTGGCGGTTGAGCTGGTCGAAAATGGTGCACTTACACGTTATGAAAGCCTTCGTTTGAATACACTCTAGGCAGGTAAAGAGCATTCTTGAGCAGCTGATATAAATGACACCAGCAGCCGGTAATTCTCTCAATTGCCTTTTGACGAAATTGTTGGCTAGACTTAGATAAACTCCCACAAAGTTGTCCCGTGATTCCTCCTCACCACCGTCTTCCTATCCTCGTCCACGCAAAGCACCATCAAAACTTGAGACCAATATGGCGACAGGAGCTGATAGCCTCCTTCCGGATGCTCTCTGGGCGTGAAGAGCTCCCAATTGTTGAGTTCTGTGGCCTTGGCACGCAGAGTTTTGTCACCGTCATGTCCCATGTACCTCCCCGATGACGGATGTTGGAAACCAAAGTAGCCGTTCTTCTCGACGCAAAGCCACTGGGTTACGGTAATTTGTGCCGTGTCTTCGATGTCTTTTATGACAATTAGGTCGTCGACGAGAGTGATCGCTCGGTTCGTTTGCTTCTCGATGATTCTATAAGTGTTTCCTGGCCAGGGAATCGCATGTCGGTCGCTCCAGAGACTAGCTGTAGTATTGCACTCGGTTGAAGGGGTGAAGACCGTGGAATTTGTAGAAAAGTCATCAGAGGAATGCATTTTTTTGGTTTATATTATTGAGCACCATGATCAGGAATGACGAGAGCCTCAGATATTCAAGTTGAAAGGTTATGCTTAGGTATTTGAGATGATTCTGAAGGCCGGGATCTTGGAGAAATCATGTGTGAGGACACATGGGGTTATTGGGCTTGATGTGGATGTGTATCAGGCAAGGTTTGGAGAAACTACTGCCCACTATCAGTACGGTGGCAGGCAGGCAACGTGTGGATCTGGTAGGCCAGCTAGGAATGCCAGTTGTCGGCCTCCTGCAGACAGTTCACCCAGTGACGATGGGTTTCAACTTCGGGCGCAGGATTTCCAGGTCGCGTGTGTTGGGAGTTCGTTGCCAATGGTGGCCGGTAACTGGTCGACCTATTGAAGAGACCCCGTCATTGTCTCGTACTTGAGTTTTATTAAAGGCGTACGTAAATCTTCCCATTACCGTGTCTCTCTCGATTGTCGGCCTCCCGCGCACAACGACGAGAGCTAATGTTTTTTTCGGTCAGAGATGTGTGGTATCAGTCATCTCTTATGCATCTTTGCGTCAAATGTCTGAATCCCAGACTTGTTCCTTCTCCTCGTCACTCTCTGTCCACACAATACGGCTCGTGTCGCCTTTTCTCCAATAGCCCCTGCCTCCCTTTCGTCAAATCTTTGAGCGCTGGAAAAATGACTTACGCATCTCTTTGAGTCCTTTAGGACGATAATTTGAACGCAAAACCATGGGAGGGTTTCTCCATAAGCCGAGGAAGTGATGCTTCTTGACTCGGGCCCAGTCCCAAAATAAACAAGCACACTCTCAATACCAGTCATTGCCATCAATCAATAGACCTCTGGTACCACTCGTGGTCAAACTGGCAGCGAACCAAGACTCGCGAGGACTCTGATCACGATCCATGTCTTCCTTGCGAAGAACACATGAAATGAGTCCCTTTTTGGTAGTGTTGATTTCTCCGTCATGACCGGGCCACCTGACTTCGATCAAGCCAAGTGCCGGATGTTCATTTACCGAGAACTGAGCACCCGCGTCTTCCAGTACCTTAGGAAAGTTGACTGTACAACCTAGGTACTGCTCAAGCAATCTTTTCTTAGAATCGTGATCATCTTCCGTCACCAAGTCATGAATGAACTCGACTCCTGCAGAAAGCTATTTTGATCAGGGTTTGACGCAGTAGAATAAGTCCTGTGAGTAAATACTTACCCAAGTCTGTCTAGTATCATTGCCCGCCCAAGGTGTGAGGTAGTCGACCTTACGAAAACCGAACTCGACGTCGTGTGCGAGTACATCACAGGAAGCTGGGGAAAAGGTTGATTTAGTGAGAATCTGTGCCTGGCAGTACAACCATCAGATTAATGCGTATCTTTTGCGAATTTCATCTCGAGAAAGTGGTATGCGCAGACGATCTGCTCATTCTCCCAAGGCGAATGCCGTGAGAAGAACCAATCATGCCACATGTCGTTGGGCTCTACCAGACCTTCAAAAAGGGCGTAGAAGATTTCAAGGCGGTAGAAGGCCCGGCGAAAACGATCGCGCTCAGTCGGCGACAAAGTTATTGCCCCGGGTAGACTCCCGTCATTCTCACGCAAACGGCCCCAAGCAAGTTCGGCAAATTCGGTGGCGAACCCATTGATCACATTATATTTGGCCTCCAAGAACAAAAGACCATAGGAGCCTGAACTCAAGCCGATGAACCGGTAAAATGTTTTCACTAAGAAGCTTGGTCGCTCAAAGAGTGCATCGAGCAGCATGCGGATTTCGTTGGGAGCATTGCCGAGCCTATCGGGGTCGCTGAAAGGCTCCATTCCATCGTCGGAGACTGTGTCATAGTCGGGAAGTAAATCGTTGGCATCGGAAGATTCTTCGGCGTTGTCAAGAGGTTCTTCGGCGTTGTTAAGAGGTTCCCCGGGGCTATCGAGAGAATGTGTATGGGATTCGTCATGGGAATTTTCAGAGTCGCCAAGAGATGAGTCGTCGGGCTCGTTGTCATATCCCCAAAGTTCCAGACATATCTTTGAATCGTCGTGACATACTCCGCACAGCTCCAAAGCCGCTACGTAGGGCAAGATGACTGGTCAGATATTGCGATCAAAGATTGCAACGGCAATCTCCTCTCTTTGCTGGACGAATGCATAGAAGCGGCTCCAGCTGTGCAGAGCTGAGACCAGTGAGTGAACGCTGCCAAGGTTCCGCAGGATGGACTTTATGATCTCAGTTGGTAAGTCTGTGATGCGAGCCATCGTGGATCAGCAATGTGAGGTTGATGGTGTAAATCGATTTTGGGATTCTAGGCACGGATGGAATATGAAGGATGTTCGGGTTCGACAAGGTTGTTCACCAGGGTCGTCGAAAGTGTTTATACGCAGCAGCAGACGGTTATCAGGCCCTATGCATGTGAAATCCCCGCTAGGATCATAACCTTCGTCTCCAAGTGGACGTCTAGGCGCATTGCCAGGATACCCAGCTGTTGCAAAACCCAAAACCTCGAGCGCCTCACTCACAGCTTCCAAAGGTTGTCACTGAAGCAGTCCAGTGAGGTTGCCTTTTTCGTCTGATGACGAGATGGCCCCAAAAGTAGGTGGACCCCTGGAAAAGGCGGGTCCATTTCCGCGATAAGATAAGGAAAGAGATTGAACCGCGGATTTGCCGCGCGCCCAAAAAATTGTCACTCCGAGCTTGGTCCGTGTTCGTCATTCCATCGCATTCGGCACCGCGTCAAGCTCTTTGCATCGCCAAATTCTCCACGACCACCGAACGAACCGCTTGCCTCTCCTCGGCCGACGATTCGACCGCTTCGAACGAACCCTTCCCGACCGACGACGTAACGTTAAAACACATTCGCCATGGATCACACGCGCGACCCCTGCCCTTGGGTTATCCTGAACGGTTCGCCCCTCCTCAACACCATGACCAAATGTCGTGATGCTAACAGCCAACGCAGATTTTGGTGGTGCTTTCGCTATGGGAGGTTAGTCTTCCGCCCTTTCTACCCCGAGCCTTTCCCTCCGAAGCTTTGCGACAACTGCGACAGCTTCCACGAGCCGGGTTCGAAAGCTGCCCACCCAGCTCTCTCGCTTGCATACTTCTATCAGGGCTCGGGGCGATTTGATAAAACGTACTGACATATTTGAAAGCGATTGGTGGAACACTCTGGCATGGTAGGCCCACTGGCTTGATTTCACCTCTGCAGCGATTCTAATCCCTGCAGGTATCAAGGGCTTCCGCAACTCACCGTACGGAGAACGCCGCATTGGTGCCATCTCTGCGATTAAGATGCGCGCACCTGTTTTGGGCGGCAACTTTGGGGTTTGGGGAGGCCTTTTCTCAACGTTTGATTGTTCAGTGAAGGGAATTAGGCAAAAGGAGGACCCCTGGCAAGCCACACCCACCCTTCAAAGAACATTGTCAGAATTATTGCTAATTTATAGAAGGAACGCGATAATTGCTGGATTCTTCACAGGAGGCAGCTTAGCCATCAGAGGCGGATACAAGGTTAGTCTCCCCCTCCGCGAGAAATGTTAACCGCCCATCGCCCGCACCCCCAGGCCACATCGCAAAGGCCCATCAGTTGTTGGAATTCTCCGTCACACTGGCCGGTACGCTCTCTAGCGATCTCTTCAGTAATGTCTCTGATGGGCTGCTGGTCTTCCCTGCGCATGTCGCAGCCTTTAGGCCCTAGGAGATGTGCAGCCAGCTTCTGGCAGATGTTATGCCGCTCGGGGATGCGGACGATGGGTGTCTTTTAAGATCTTCCGCACGAAATGAGTTATCTAACATAACGAAAACAGGCTGCCAGGAATGGTGCCATCGGTCAGTACAAGAAGAAACGCTGCTAAAATATTTCTTGCTGACATAAAGGTGCACAGGATGCGCAGTTCTCTTGGCTGTCATCGAGGGTGTCGGTATCGGATTCCAGAAGATGTTTGCGGGCTCGACCAAGTTGGAGGTGAGTTTCTGCGCAAGCCAACCTTCGTCATTGGACACAGAACATACTGACCTCATAAACCCAGATGCCCCAGCCTCCTCCGTCAGACGGCGCCATGGTCTAAAACTGCCTATGATGCCTCTGAATCTGTCAACGAACCGAAGCGGTGCTTCCACGCTGCCGACGAAACGACGACGCAACCGACCACTCTCTACTCTTGCAGTTCAGCCTCCTTTTCCGTGGGGGATGTTGAAATCTGTCTTTACCACGACCGACGACTTCTGTTTTTTAATCGACCAAAATCACGCTATGCGGCAGGGGGAGGCGTTCCATGTAGTATAGACAAACGGCTCCAGTCAACCGGGACTGGAGACTCTGGGGAGAATCTCTTTGTGGATTTCCTGAACCGGACGAAAATGGGGGGCGGCAACCTTGGAACAGATCGACACGGGCTATCTGACGTTTGGAAACGGCCTGGGTCATGATCCGAGATAGAAGGGATACGGCGGACTTCTCCCCTTTGACACGAGTATGGAATCTGTGTGAATAGGAATTGTACTGATATTCAACTCGCCATCTGTCTACTCTTTGCGTTCTACGTCTCGCACTGCTCATCTTAGGTCTGTCTATCCATACCACAGCACATCACCACTTTTCCGCGTACAACCGAGCATCCACACCCTCCTCGACTTCGTCATGGTAAATCTTCGCATGCGCCAGGCCTTCATCGTCGATCCACGCTCGATACATTCCATTGCAGTTGAAGTCCTGGAGAATCTCCGACCTCACGCCGACGACACCGCCCTCCTCGTCCCTCGTAACCGCAACCTCGATGCCAATAATCCCGCCCTCGCCCTCACCCGTGACCCGCCACCGGTCTCCAGCACTCCTCTGCAACTCCCCTCCAGCCCCAGCAACGAACGACACGGCCTCCTTGCCCGACAAAGGCTTGAACCTCGCCACAGCCCCAACCGTCCTCCCGGCCGCAACCCTCCAAAACGAGTCCCCATTCCCGGTCCCCGACGCCGCGATCGCTCTTGTAGTCTTCACCGCCTTCCCAAACACAGGCGTGTAGATGCTCAACGAAGGCAGACAATCCGCCATCAAACCCCTCAAGCTCTCCGACAACACAACCGCAGGACAGCCCTTCCCAAACGCCCCCGTCGGATCGCCCTCCTCAACCCATTCCTCCGCCCAAAACCCAGCGCCCACACTCGGCGTGTCCCCAATCCTGCCCGTCAGCTTATTCGTCAGCCCGCCCGTCGAGGTCGCCGCGCACACCACCCCCTCCTCGTCCAGCGCCACCGCGCCCACCGTCCCCTGAGGCAGAAACTCGCTGCTGCTCCACGTCGCATTCCCCTCCTCGCCGGTGCGCTCCCGCTCCAGCGCGCGGATATGCTCGTCCCACCGCCGCTGCGTGAAGAAGTACCCCGGGTCCACGAGCTCCAGCCCGTACTTCTCCGCAAGCACCTCCGCCGTCGGGCCGTGCAGGAGGGTGTGCCCCTGCGCAGACGGCGCGTCGATTCCAGGCGAAAGGGAGGAAGGGTGCGAGTCGCTCCCGCCGCCGAGGTCCGCCTCGCCGTGCTCGAGCATCGCCTTGGCGAGCAGGATCGGGTTCCTGACGTGCCGCAGGCCCGTGACGCCGACGCCGCGCTTGGCGAAGCCGCGGGTCACCATCACGCTGGCCTCGAGCTCGTTGATCCCGTCGCGCGTGAAGACGGCGCCGTGGCCGGAGTTGAAGAGCGGGTTGTTCTCGAGGAGGGTGACGGCGTGGACGGCTGTTTCCAGGGCGCTGGGCAGGACTGCGGTTGCGGTGGTGGGGGTTGTCATGTAGGCGTTTGTCTTGCTGATCTGTATTTTCCTGTGAGTTTCGATTCGACGGCGAGGGAGAGGGATGTGTGTACGATTGTCAAGAGGGCGGCGCGGTACTCGGCATACTGCGGCGGCGCGAGGTTGGCGGGCTTGATGTTGCCTGCGCCGCCGTGGATGATGAGGCGCGGCTTGACCTTGACGGCCGTCGGCGATTGGCGTTTGTATTCCATCTTCAAATCTGTGAGATGCGGTGAGATTCAGAAAACTTTCAATACATCAGGATGAGCTCTCTATGAGACTGGGAAAGGTTGTGTGAGAGATGCCAGCCTGAGACGACGTCGGGGGAGTTGACCGGGTGTAGTTGATAAGATAAGATAAGCCGGAAAGCCCAATCCGGGAAGCTCTCCGGTGGGAATCGGCACCGGCAGGCCGAAGTTCGGATCACGTCAATGGGGAGGTTGGAGGCGACATATTGGGGCAACGGTGCGAGTCAGGCATTTCGCAATACACATAACGCGTGTGTGTGCTTCTAGCAATGCTCTTTGATTTTTGGGTATCCTTTCTATGTTTTACAATCAAGAATCCTATGTTAAATCACCCCTCGAACGCCCTCTTTTTGATAGTATGTGCTACAAGCGCGCAAAGACAGAACCAATGATTTCCCTGCTCTTCAGCAGATTAATCACCCTCAGCCGCTCATTGTCCAAGTGACCGCCGTCGCTGGACTGGCCGCAGGGCAGATGAGCAGCCGGGGCGCCGAACTCCTTCTCGAGGAAGCGGATGGCGGGGATGGAGCCGCCCTCGCGAATGTACAGCGGCTTCTTTGGCCTCTGTGCCTTCTTCTTCTCTTGCGAGTTTTCTTCTCCGGCGTTGTCATCGCCGTTGTCGAAAACATCACCCCATGCCTTGACGATGGCTTCTTCGAGTGCCTGGAAGATCTCGTTGCTGGGGTCGCCGAGCCAGGGCTCGGCCTTGTTGTCGATCTTGATAGAGAGCGAGTTCTTGGACTCGAGCAGCCCGAATTCAGACTCCAAATAGGTGTTTAGGGAGGCGATGACATCATTGACTTCTTGACCAGGCACGAGACGCAAGCTGATGTTTGCGCTTGCGTGGCTACTGACTAGACTGCCGTCCGGGCCAGATACCTTGTATCTGTGGATAGTCAGGTTAGGTTCTCTCCAGCGGGCCATCAACGCCGTCTTGAGTTTGTCCTCGGGACCCTTTTCAGGGTTCTGGCGCATAAGAGTTGACGCGATCTCATCGTAGCGGGTTTCTTCTTCGGCAGTTACTGGCAAGATGCTTTCGTAAAAGCCGGGGATGAGAACCTTGTTTCCAGGACCCTTGAGTTTAGACAGTGTGGACGTAAGGTCGGAGAGGGGTTCGTTGTTCATGTATGAACCGTCAACACCGGAGTGGAGATCAGGTAGGTGAGAGTCGACGCAGACTGTGGCGTGAAGAACACCACGTAGGCCGTATGTGAGGCAGGGAACCTCGTCGTCGAGCCAATAGCTGTTGGCTAGTAGGATATAGTCAACGTCGCCGATGAGGTCCTTGTTCTTGCGGACGATCTCTCTGAAGCCACGAGAGGCGGATTCTTCTTCGCCCTCAATGAGGAAAATAATGTCGTTGGCGAGTTTCTTTGCTTGGAGAAGATCTGTGACGGCATACAGAGCGGCCATGATGGGTCCCTTGTTGTCACTGACACCTCTGCCGTGAAGATAGCCGTTGATGCCCTTCATCTGGAACGGGTCGGTTTCCCACTTGCCCTTCTTATTGTCTGCCGGTACGACATCGTAATGACCGTAGAACAAGATTCTCTTCCGCTTCTCAGCTGGCTCGAGCTTGCCGTTGAATTTGGCGAGGACGACTGGGTTGTGGGGACTGCTTTCCGTGCTCAGCATCTCGACCTGGCCACCAAGACGCTTGAACAGGGAGCCAAGGAAAGTCGCTCCTTTTCGGCAGTCTTCTGCGAATTCCGGTCGCGAGGAGACGGTGCGATACGAGACAAATTCTCCCAGAGATTTGACCATGACATCGTCTGCCTCATCCACGTCTTGCTGTTGCTCGTATGATGAACAGTCAATATTCCAGATGGCTACGTCGTTGTCATTGGCGCCCGTAATGTAGTATTGCCTGTTGTTGTATGTCGTTACTGCGGATGCGAGGACCTTGCCCTCGTGGGCTTTCCAGCGAGCTATGCACTGGTACTTCTGGCTGATGTTCGCGGTCTGGGTATCTTTGTATTTGCCGTAGTGGACGGTGGAGTGTTTCTGCAAAAGTTAGTTGCGAACTACGACAAGAAACATGCGAACGTACACTTGCGGATCCTGATCGTGAAGCACTGAAGAGATATCCCCAGTTCATTTGCAGGGTCATGATGTCGCCCTTGTGGCTCTTGATCACCCTCAACTTGGACTTCGTGTCGAGGTCCCACAACTCAATGATGCCCTGCAGCTTTCCTGCATAGAGAAACGAGCCGTCGATGGCCAAAGACATGACCGACTCCGCATCATCAGACCCAAGCGACATCAGCTCCTGGAGACCCGGCTCCCGGTCGCTCTCCTCAGCTTGCTTATCTCCCTCAGCGCCGAGCTTCCACAGCTTAATCGTCCCGTCGCCACCTCCAGAGATGAGAACCTCCTCGTCAGGCTCCACCAGGACCGTCGGGCCTTTTGCCATCAACATCGAGTATACGTAGCCGTAGTGCGCAAACATCTGCAGCGCTCCCGGGTGAATCTCGACGACCTTCTCCGACCTAGGAATTTGGGTCCACCGCTCGTCAGTGCGACGCGGCGTCGTTGATCCTCCTGCAGCTCTCGAGTCGAAAAACCTGTGATTCCTTCGGTCGGGGTGCTGTGACGAGTCGTGAGGCACCCTGTTGTTCGGGTCGGACAAGCTGACCCATTGTATGGAGGTGTTCTGCGCGCCGACGTAGACCGTCTCGTGCTGCGCGCTGTAGGCGACGGAGAAGATGTCGCCGACGTCGTAGGTGCTGTAGATCTCGTACAGGCGCTTCATCGTCTTCGGGCACCACACGTTGATCAGCGGATCGCCGGCGCTCGAAAACAGCATCGAGCCGTCGGGTGTCAGGTACAGGCTCAGGACGCTGCGCTTGTGCGCCTGCACGATGCGCTCCTGGTGGAAGGTGGCCAGCGACCACACGACGATCTCGCCATCCTGCGTGCCGGCGTATATCCGCTCCTGCTCGGCGCTGACGGCGAGACAGAGGACGGAGCTGTCGTGCTTGAGGTTGTGGAAAAGTTCGGGGGCGACCGTGCCGCAGTCGTCCGTGTCGCTCAGGTTCGTCGAGAGGTCGGAGGCCGCGATGGCGGAGGGCATCGTGTCTTCTGGGGCGCGGGAGGAAAGCGTGCGTCAGCAATGTGCGTGTCTCTTGAAGGCAAGTAACCAAAAGCAGACTTTGGACAAGAATGGAACGAGACGAATGTGCGTTTTTCGTCTTTTCTTTGCCAGTGTGGCAGCCCGTTGAGGAAATTGAGACAAGGAGGTGGAATTGGGCTGGCGTCGGCTGATGGTGTGACGCATATCTTTTGGGAGGGTCCCCTAAAATGCCACCGCTGCGGTATCGCAACGAAAATGGCGAATGACGAAATGCGCTAGAGGGGACCTGGGAAGCGCTGCGCTCTCGAGGTCTCGCCTATCCAGGCGCACCCCTAGCGTGGATCCCCCGGAGTGAGAGACTCCAGACTTCTGGGTTGGGTGGAGCGGTGCTGCAGTTCTTGGGCTCTAGCTCCCGCTGCTGCCGGGTCCACTGCTGTCTTTTCAGGGGATTCCCAGGAACCAGCGTGACACTGGTCGCCGAGATGCGAAAGGCGTCTCGTGACAGTCTACATCTCTCTCTCCAGACACTCGTCTTCTGTCGCAAACGGGGCTTCGTCGGTAGATTGGAGCATACGCGAACAGAACTCACCATCTTCATATTCCGAAGACTCTTCTGACTCGGGAGACAGCTCAACCAGCTCGTCCTGGATCTTGCGGCACCCCTCGCAGTCGTCCCCTGGAGTGTGTCCCCCTCCTGACTCAAATACCACAGCCATCTGCTTGTCTCTGTGTGACGGTTCCTTTCTGTCCTCTGCTTAATCGATAATGGGCCAGCTGGATCGATGTGTGGCTCCTCTGGCTATTCTCGTCCAACTCGGTGGGGAGCTCTCTATTTGTACGGCAGCTCTGGACGCTTTGTCTCTCTCACCGCTTCATGACGCAACATTGGAGGGGATGGTATCATACGCTCGGGGAGTCAGGTCAATCAAACGACAAGACTCGAATAGAAACAAAAGGCCAGCGTTCAGGTATGATTCTGTCTAGAAACGAGATTGGGAAGACGACGGCCGGGGAGCACTTAAGGGACATCCGGACGGCCGAGATCGGTTGCGTGATTTCATGGACAGCCCGTATTAAATATCTGGACGCCCGCATTGGATCTTTGGGCGCCAAGGGGCCGACCTGAAGCTGTCCCTCCTCTGGTCCTCCTCCATGGCCTAGCTTAGCCAGTGGAAGTCCTAGCCTCTGGCTCTGGGCCAAGTCACACACGCCGGCTGAGACAGATCCGGGACGCTCGCCGACAAGAGAAGAAATTCCGGCTGGGGGGGCCAAGGGCCTCAGAGACCCGCGTGTCTGGGCCGGCTCACCGCAAGATAAACAGTGGTCGGTCAGGATGCGGTGCGCCCCAATCCAGGGTGCGTATGGTGATCTTCCGAGCGATCCCCCCGGCGTCTGCCCTATTGGAGGAAAACACGCGTGCTCCCGGGGATGCAAACAGAATACTGGACAGGCTGTTCAACTTAGGGGATCCGAGCCGCGCAGGGGGTTGCCGTAGCTGAAGCGGCCTTCCGTTTTCTTGCCGATAGGATGGCTCCCTGTTAGTGTTGGTGTTACCGGCAAAATGTTGCCAGATATTGCTGGCAATATTGGCTCAGCTGACTTCAAGATGCAGCAAGCGATAGATGCCGGTCTCTAAAAATCAAGCCATGGTGGATCATCTGTTGGCTGCACGAGTGCGTTACCTTCGGCCACTTACGATGGCTCCCGCACCCACAGGAAACCATGGCCAATGGAAGAGCTTGTTGATGACTGCCAGCTAACTTAAGGCTGGCTGGCGTCAAACGGGGCTTCCTTCCGGATTCGACATGCTTTCAGTATTCAACCGGTATTCTACATCGAAATTCCGTCTGCAAGGCTGTTGGTATCGCTTCGCACATCGCTCAGAACTCTGCACCTTCAGGGGCAGCAAGCCAGAGAGACATCATGCAAGACATCTCGTCAAGCCACAGCAGGGTCATCTTGCCTCTGAGCAAGCCCTCCGCAACTGATCCCGCGGGAAAATCTGTATTCCTCGCCGGAACAACCAGCAAGAAGGATTGGCGCAAAGATATGATTGAATCTATTGCCCACCTCCCTATCACCATCTTCAACCCCTTCCGGCCCGACTGGGACAGCACGTGGAGGGAAGACATATCGGACACGAGGTTCAAAGAGCAGGTTGAGTGGGAACTGGAGATGCAGGAGCGCGCAAGCATCGTCATTGTCTACTTCGAGCCTGGGACAGAAGCCCACATCAGCTTACTCGAGTTGGGGTTGTGCGCGCGGTCTGGGAAGGCTATCGTCGCTTGTCCTGAGGGCTACAAGAAGAGGGGCAATGTCCAGGTGGTGTGCGCCAGGTTCGGTATTCCGTTACTGGAGAGCTATGAAGACCTGCGCGATGAGTTGATTCGGAGGCTAGGGAACTAAGATTGAGGAAACCCCCAGTAGAAGAGCAGCACCTAGTTAACGAATGTAACGCCCGTGAGCTAGCTCCAGACGTACTTGTAGGCAATTGACCCTGAATATCGAGGTGTGAGGTACTGTGTCGACACTGTCCTCCAAAACAGCGCCGGCCCGACATGGTCCCGGCTGCCACTGCCAGCCTATCCGTGCCGCACATGGGACCCCCCACTTACCCAATCCGACATGGTTCGCAATCCTCCAATCCAACCCAAGAGCTTCGAGTCAACATCGCCAATCTTGTGTGTTTGCTCCCATTCTTAATTTTTTCCCGCCTACTTTCTTTCGTTCAAAACAAAACAAAAGCATCGATACCCATACCAATTCTTTCATCATGGACGATCAGTTCGGCGGCCGCACCGACGATGACCTCTTCTTCGACGACTTCGAGCCCGTGGCAGACTCGCAACCCGTAGAGACAGTCGCCGCCCCTCCTCCCCCTCCCGCCGCCGTCGCGACACCGCCCGTCGAGCCACCCAAACCCGAGTCTGCTCCCCCGAAACCCGCCGCAGCCGAGAAGCCTCCTCCGCCCCCCGCCAAAGCGCCGACCGCGCCCCGAGGCCTGGCAAACTCGCGATTCAACACAAACAAGCCCGCACCCGCCCCGCGTCCCCCCCGCCAACAGGCCCCCGCGCCCGCTCCTGCCCCAGCTCCCGCCGCAGCAGCACCCACCACCACGACAACCACCACCCCGGCCGCCGCGCCTCCTCCCCAGGCCCCGACCGGCCCAGCTGCCCAGACCCAACAACAGCAGCAACAAGCAGCAGCGCCTCCCACCGCGCCCGCGAACAAATCCGCCTCGCCCGCGCCGCCCCGCGACAAGCCGCAACACGCGCCCGCCGGCCCGGGCGGCAACACCGCCCTCAACGCCGAGGCGCGCCTGCAGTCGGGCGCGAACCCGCGCACAAAGCTCACGGAGACGGAGCTGGCGGCCAAGATGGAGCAGATGCGCATCCTCAACGCGGAGAAGACGCGCAAGTTCGAGCAGGCGGAGCAGGACGAGCGCAAGCACGCGGAGGCCTACGCGCGGGGCATGGAGGAGGCGCGCAAGCGCAAGAAGATCGAGGAGGAGAAGCGCAAGCGCGGCGAGGAGGAGCGCAAGCGCATGGACGACGAGAGGGCCAAGAACCGCGAGCGGAAGCTCAAGGCGATGAGCATGAAGGAGGGCGGCTGGGACGAGGGCAAGGAGGCGCTTAATGCGGAGGAGGAGAGGAGGGGCTTCCGCGGGGCGAACGGGGGGATCAGAGGGGCTAGGTCTGCGGGCCTCTCTGGCAGCAGGTTTGCGAATGATGGCGATGAGGGTGAGAGGCAGGACAGGTACGGCGACCGCGATGACCGCAGGGGTGGTCGTGGTCGTGGCGGCGGTAGGGGTCGTGGACGTGGTGGACGAGGTGGTCGGGGTGGCTACGGCGATGACTTCGCCCCCAGAGACCACAGGGAACCTGCGTCGAACGGGACCCGTGACGCGAAGCCTTCTGCGCCGGAGGCGAAGGCGCCCGCTATCAACACCGAGGAGTTCCCCGCTCTTCCTGGTGGCAAGGGCAAGACGGGGGAGACCTCGCCGCCTGTGTTGTCACCTCTCGGCAGATGGGACGATGAGATGGAGGCTTTTGATGCGAAGATGAAGAGCGACGCTCAAGCCTAGGAGGCATTCAGACGCACCGGAGCCGACACATCTGAGTCGAACCCTCTTAGCGCCGGGGAATTCTACACCCTTGCCGAAGCGTACGGGTTCAATATCAAGAGGAAGGACGACACAGCTCACCAAGCCCGAGACACTTGAGATACCCACTGAGGATTCGTCTCGGATCATCTCCAGAGGCAATATGTATGAGCACATCGAGTTCTGCGCCTTGGAAAACGCACTGAGCGGATCACGAAAACAATGACAGCATATTGAACATTTCACGCAGCAGGAGTAGCAGCGGATGGGTAAAATTATGAGGGCGCTTTGTAGCATTTGCCCCCGTTGCAGGTGGGCGACTATGGGAGTCTGAAAATGTAGAAGCCCGTTATTAGCGTAAATACATAATTGCCCATGAATCCAAGCCCCCGGCCAAACCGAAGTCTCACATGTGCCTGGCTGGTAGACCTCATGTGTTCAAAAAGCTGTTCTGACTTGCGCCTTGCTCCGATGCCGTGTTCGAGGCCTAAAAGACTTAGTATGGACAACAATGAACTCCAGTGGTTCGTCACCCACGTTACTGTGCATTCTGATAAAAGCCATGTCGAAAACCATGTTGCGGCCTTTTTTAGTTGAGCTTCCTAGTCATTGGTTGACGATACCCGTAGAGAAGGCCTGCTGATATCCATTCTTGACTTGGAGCTTTGCTGGTAAGCCAACGGGGTGGTGCCGTCGGTCGTCAGGCGATTTGAGTTGACCGTTGCAAGGGGAGGTCAGCTTTGCGAAGATGGTAGCTGTTCGTCTCAGTCCCTCTCGCCATAATTTCAAATCCCCCGCCTGGCTTTCGTTCTCTGCATTGTCCTCCGCGTTACCATCTGTTTCGTCGTCTGTTTGTCCTCTGTTGGCTCTTTGTGATAGGTGAGGATGGTGCTGAAGGATCTGACGGCGGTTGCGAGGAATCTGAATATGGTAATGAGGCATCCAAGGATGGTACCGAGTGATCTGGGTCCTACCACCCTCCGCGGTATCCCCTGCCCCCGCGCCCACGGTAGCCGCCACCGCTTCGAGGACCCCTCGGGCCACCATGGCCCATGCCGTCATCTTCTACGGGCGCCCTTCGGTGGCGCATTTCCTTGGGGAAGGCCTCGTATGTCTTGCGCATCTGAGCGTAGCCAAGATGCATTTTCCCGTAAAAGTGGTCGGCCAAGCGGCGGTCGTTATCGAGCCTGCTCAGGTAGGCGCCACACACGTCGCATACCTGTAGCTTCTGGTGGCCAGACGGACCTGAGGTGTCGGACAATGCCTTCAACTCCTTCTCGCGGTCCAGCTTCGTCTGTTGTGCCTGCCGCACGCGATAGAATTCGTCGATTGAACGGGAGACTTCGCCCATCTCGCCGAGGATTTCGACTTCGAGGGTACCGTTCTGGATCGTGGATGACAGTTCGGCAATGCTTCTCAACTGCAGACATAATTAGCATGCGCTGCAACAAGAAATCCCTGGTGAGAACATACCAAAGCATTGGTCTGTCTAATTTCGTCCGGTGTCTTCTCGAGCCTGCGCTGGGCGGCATCTATTCTCCTATTGCAGTCGTCGATATACTTTTGCAGGTCGCGCATGTAGTCGTACTCGAAACCATATTTTTGCTTGTCCTTATCAGGCAGGGCCTCGTACTCAGCCTTCAGCGCCTCCGAATGCTGCTTTGGGCAGGGACCCAAATCCTGCTTGGTATTTGTGAAGAGGTCGTGAGGACATGTGCCGACGAGGAAAGATCTGCAGACTTTGGGGTCCGTCATGGACAACGAGGCCGATCGCGTGGTGGCCGAGCCGCCCATGAGCTGCTCGAGCAGCTTTCTTTGTTCTGCGGCCATGACGTCGTACCAATTGGCGTCGTCGAGCTTTTGTCAGGGTAGCTGGGTCTAAGAACAAGAGCGATTGTCGCGAGATTATGGGGAAGATATGCTTAAGAGCGTGACGCGCCGGATGGGAGTTTGGGGCGGAATGTGGAGAGCTTGGTCCATGGAAATTCAAGCGTAAATGGAAGCTAAGGTTACGTAAATAATTCTGCCAATGCCCACCGCCTTCCCGCGTCCCTCCAGGTAGCCACCTACACCACCAACACCCTTCGCGACTCTAAGGGACCTCCTGGGCCATCCATGCGCTGGCCGAGCAGGGGAGAGCGAAAGCCAGCAGACGTCACTCTCTTGCGCGAAACTCTTTCAAAATGCGCCAGTTACTGGCGGCCCTTCTCTTCTTGTGCCTTGCTGCTTTCGGCACGGCTGCGGATTACCATGAGCAGCTGAACCTCCGGCCACTGCCCCTTTCCGCCCTGCTGGCGAGCTTCAACTTCCGGTCCAACACGTCGCTGGCTGACTTCGAGTCGCAAAACTTCCGCTACTTTCCCCGTTCGCTCGGACAGATTCTGCAATACGCTGGCACTCGCGAACTGCATTTGAGGTTTAGCTTGGGACGATGGGACGCTGAAAGCTGGGGAGGCCGGCCTTGGGATGGTCAACGGGAGGGCGGAACAGGCGTGGAGTTGTGGGCGTGGCTGGAGGCAGAGACGGATGAGGAGTATGTTGCTTGCTGGCGCTCTGGTCCGATTGAAACTAACTTTGCCCAGGGCCGATCAGAAATGGTTGACCCTCACCAATGCCCTCTCGGGTCTCTTCTGCGCATCTCTGAACTTCGTCGACGGAACACGAACCACGCGACCGGTCATGTCATTCCAGCCCGAGGGCGACCACCCCGAAGCCTCCATACCGAACATGCAGCTTCTGCACGGCGTCCTCCCGAAGGAGGTCGTCTGTACGGAGAACCTGACGCCTTTCCTGAAGCTGCTTCCTTGCAAGGGCAAGGCGGGCATCTCGAGCTTACTCGACGGCCACAAGCTGTTCGACTCCTCTTTCCAGAGCATGGCCATCGACATCAAGCCTGTGTGCCCCAATGGGCAGGAGTGCGTTCTACAGATTGAGCAAACAATCGACATGGTCCTGGATATCGACCGCTCCAAGCGACCCAGAGACAATCCGATTCCCCGCCCCCCTCCCGGTCATGAGCTCAAGTGCGACACGTCGAAGCCTTATCACTCAGACGATACTTGCTATCCTATCAGCCACAGTCTCGGCCAAGACTGGACTTTGTCCCAGTTGTTCGGGAAGACAGTCAAGGGGGTCTGCCCTTTGACTGACGAGGACGTGCCCCCGGTGTGTATTGAAGTCCCCCATTCGAGGGGTGTCTTCACCTCTGGAGGTGCTACAGAGATCCTCAATCCCAACGGTGTGTTGCGGTGCTTTAAGTTCGGTCATGAATCGGAGTTGGAGATCGTTTTGCCTCTTGAGAATAAGGAAGGCCACGACGCTGCGGACGAGCTTATTGAGCCGGCGACCCCTCTGATTTACGCTGAGCGAAGTTTCACCGGCCATGGGCAGGAGCATGGTGGCATGCAGGCTATCCTGACAAACCCCAGCAAGGACACCGAGGTGGAGTTCATTTACATGGAATCTCTGCCTTGGTTCATGAGGGTCTATCTGCATACCCTCAACGCTAGGATCGAGGGCTCATCAGGCTCTCAGCCATCCATCATCGAGGACATCTACTACCGCCCAGCCGTGGATCGCGCCAGGGGCACACAGCTCGAGCTGCGCATGCGTATTCCTCCCGCCTCCACAGTCTTCCTTACCTACGACTTCGAGAAGTCCATTCTGCGATACACAGAGTACCCTCCTGACGCAAACCGCGGCTTCGACATTGCCGCTGCCGTCATTACAACTCTCAGCCCGCGTACACAAAGCACGCGGACAACGACCCTGCTGCTGAACCTCCCAACACCCGATTTCAGCATGCCCTACAATGTCATCATTTTCACGTCGACGGCGATCGCCCTCGCTTTCGGCGGCATGTATAATATCTTAGTCCGGAGACTCGTCGGCGCCGATGAAGGCCCGAGCCCGGTGCTCAAAGCCAAGTTAGGAAGGCTTTTGGGCAAGCTCAAGGGTAGAGTTCCGGGAAAGAAATGAAGAAAAACAAGATTTTGCGTTCATTAGTACCCTCATTTCCCAAGTAGTCGTACCTCCTGGCTGAACAGCCTGCTCGTTACCGTTCCAAGTGACAAACTGAACTAACCATGATCAGCAGCCTTTCAAGGATGTCGGGAATTTAATTTGAATTGGGGGGATCAGCACGGAAACGGTCCGTTGCGTCTCAGGCACCACGTTACGTCTCGGGTATCGTCTTTTATACAAACAGTCCGCAGCTCACATGAGGTTCAACCTGCATCCATTTCCGGCCTCTTCTTTGCGGAGACGCGGATAGAGACCCCGCGTCGACGGGACCCATGTTACACGGCGTGCCTCAAGCGCATATGTGCAACACACGTCGACGTCCCTCGTTCGACTTGTTGACAACAAAATGCGGAGCGAGATCTGTGCTACCATCGGGCCTACTCGTCGACCTGCATCTAGCAGTCGCCTCGTCCTACCGCCATGGTCCTTCTTCATCACATCGACGCATCTTTACCCGTTTCTGTGAATCGTTATTTGCTTTTTGTTTAGTTTGTCGGGCAAGTGTTGCCGAAGTCGATGGCATGTTGACCTCCGGATGTGCTACGCATGCTACGAGAATCGGGTACAGATTCGGGAGACCACCTCATCCCTTTTCAATGCATAGCTCGGACGACAAGCAGGCACGAAACTTCAGTAGTCTCCCGGGCGGCTTGAAGTCTTGGGACGAAGGGGATGTCATTCCAGCCTCTTTCTGAATTGTGAGAGCCAACGGGATGCTCTCAAAAGCTGGGGCAATATCGGATGGGCATGTCTCGAGCTGCCTGGCGACTGCATTGGCACTTCTAACAAGTAATAACAACCCAATGACCCCAGCCTGTCTGTTCGTAGTAACCCTGTAGATTGCTGTTTGTTTCTCTGCATGGGTCTGTTTGAACGATACGAAAATGCAGGTTCCCTCCACCCCGGAATCGCACACGAGCACCTGAGGCCGTACACCCGCCTAGGCCAGAAGTCGGGTATTCCTTTTCACATATCTAGACGCGACAGCCAGACTTTAATCGTAATCTTGCCAGTTTCAGTCACAGATCAAGGTCATTGAGGGCTCAATTCAGCGGAAATGCATCTGACAACTGTTTTGGCGGTCCTGTCCCTCGCGGGCGTTGGCTCTGCTGTTTTCGGAGTCACGGGAGAATCTCAAAAGAAAATTCCCGTCGGAGGCACGAAAAGATTCATTCTCGAGTTGTCAAAGGTGGGTGGTCCTCATAGAAGACTCGTGTGTCGGATGACATCAAGAGATGCTAACGCGTGACCGCTCAGGACTCGGACTTGGACAGACTGACCTCGGAACTCTCAACTCGGGAAGGGACGAAGCTCTACAAGACCTTCAAGAGCGAAATCTTTACTGGCGTCAGTATCGAAACAACCATTGAGAATGAAGAGACTCTTCGCATCTTGCAGAACGTTGGCAATGTGTGGCAATCGAGACGGATCGAGATGGCCACCGTTGAGAATGGCAGGGAGTTTAGCAGTGCTGTTTCTGCGGCGAACTACTCTATCCACAATATGACTGGTGTCAGCAAGCTTCATGAGGCTGGCATCCTGGGAAAGGGTGTCAAGGTTGCTGTCGTGGATGCTGGTGTTGACTACAACCATCCTGCGGTGAGGCATTTCCCTTCGTATCAGTCCTCAGGCACTGACTTGGGACACGTAGCTTGGCGGTGGCATTGGTCCCGGATTCAAGGTCATCGGCGGTTACGATCTGATTGGTTCTTCATGTAAGAGCATCTACATTCACAAGTTACCCAGCATCGCTGACATCTGTGAAAGACTGGCCTGACCAAGGCTTTGACAAGAATCCGGATGACGATCCCATGGAAGGAGGCAGTAATGGGCATGGGACCCATGTTTCTGGCATTGTTGCTGGAAAGTCTGACAGGTATGGATTGATGTAGCGATGTCTACTGCTTCAACTTTTGACTGACTCCCGCTTAGTTGGCAGGGTGTTGCCCCTGAAGCCAATATCCTATCCTACAAGGTCTTTGGCGACAACGATGTGAGTTCCCTGACGCATGCAAACCGATACACCAATTAATATTTGATGGGCAGAGTGGCCAGACGGACGAAGAAACACTTATCGACGCGTTCCTGCGAGCGCTGGCTGATGGAGTAAGTCAGGATCCCATATCCCGTGACCTTTCATAACTTTGCCCCAGGCAGACATTATCACTTCATCAATTGGCGGTCGTGGAGGCTTTGCAAACAACGCGTGGGCAGAGGTTGCCTCTCGTATGGTTGACCAAGGCGTTATAGTGACCATTTCGGCTGGCAACGATGGAGAGAGTGGTCTCTTCTTCCCTGACAATGGCATGTCCGGCAAGAACGTCCTGGCTGTAGCTTCGACTGAGCCAGACAACGTCCCGGGCTTGCCATTCGAAGTTACGTTCAACGACGGGGAGCACAAGAGCACAGCTACATGGGCCTTCTTCTCTGGCACCCTCACGCACAATTTCCCGCTCAACGGAACACTGCAGGTCATCGCCTTGACAACGGATCCGAAGAACGTTACCGTAGGATGCACCAAGTTCCCCGAGGACGTCGATTTGTCCCATGCTCTGGTTGTGGTCCCTCGCGGAGGCTGCAGCGCAGCTACGAAGCGCTACGTCCTCTTTGCCGCCGGCGCTGAGCATGTTCTCTTCTTCAATGATGAGAAGATATTCCCCCTGCCCGACAACTGGGATACTCGTGGGGCTGACGACATTATTAGTCAAGAAGAAGGAATCGCTCTCACCAAGGCCTTGGCCGACGGCGTCACCGTCCACGCCAGGTTCTTCGAAGAGGACAAGTTGCCCCTTCTCAACATGAAGAATCCCACGGTCGTCGCCTCATATTTCACTTCTCTGGGTGGTCTCTACGACTTGAGCATCAAGCCTGATATCGCAGCGCCTGGTAGCAACATCTTTTCGACCTTGCCGCATGATCGATTCGGACTCAAGTCGGGCACTTCGATGGCCACACCTTACGTCGCGGGCATTGCAGCGCTCTACATTGGCAAGTATGGCGGGAGATGGGTTCACGGCCCCGGTTTCGCCAAGAAGCTCGCAGCTCGAATCATGTCCAGCGGTGACTCGCTCGGGTGGTCGGACGGCACCAACGTGACGGATTACGGCGCATACGCTCCCATCTTCCAGCTGGGCACTGGCTTGGTGAATGCCACCAAGGTTTTGGAGTACCAGACAGAGCTGTCTTGGACCAAGTTTACACTCAATGATACGGCTCACTTTGAGTCGTGTCAGCGAGTCAACATTACTAACAACTGCACTGAGCCGATTACCTACAAGTTCTCTCACCAGGTCGCCGGGGCTTTCGAGGCGTTAAATAGTAGACTTGACTTTGCTTCAGGTCCCGGGTTGGGGATAGACTTTGCTCCCATCGAAGCGTCCGTCAACGTCACCTTTCCCGAGGGTGAGTTCACAGTCGAGCCTGGCCAGACTAAGGAAGCAACGTGAGTCTAGTACCTCGCTCCTCCAAGATTCGAGTTCTTGAATGACTGACCCAGGAACTCAGCTTTCACTTCAACCCTCCCAAGGGTCTTAATGCGACGATGTTGCCGGTGTACAGCGGCAAGATTCTCATTACCGGCTCCAACGACGAACAGCTGTCCGTCCCCTACATGGGCGTTGCGGCCGACGTCCAGAAGACCTTCAGACAGATGTTTAGCGATAATTTCCCGTACATCCTGTCGACGCAGAACATGACCCGCATTGAAGATGATTCCACGTGAGTTTGCGATCATGTGCTAACCTTCAGCTTCAATACGCTAACGGCCACTTAGATTTTCTTTTGACCTGAGCATCGGACAGCAAGATTTCCCCAGGCTGTTCATCACCATGCGCTGGGGTGCTCCGCTTGTCCGGTGGGATATCTTCGAGAGGGGATGGACAGAGAAGGATTGGTCCTATCCGCCTGTGCCCGGCATGAATGGTTTTATTGGGCTGGCTGCTCCCTGGGTAAGAAACTCCCATACACGTTTACTTTCTTGTCATGCTAACATTGGCGGAGAACAACGAAAATTATGTGTCCGTCTTCGACCCTGAGACTGACAACGAGCTCGACATTGTCAGAGGCCCGCTGACCGAGCTATCTCGTGATGCCTACGGCTACTCGGTGTATCGGTTCTGGTGGCTTGGTCGATTCACAAACGGGTACAAGATCAGGCCTGGTAACTACACGTGAGTCCTTCTCTACTCTCCGAAACTAAGCTTTGCTCGATGTTGACGGTAGAACGATAGGATGCGCGTCGCTGCCCTGCTTCCTTTTGGTGACCCTGACCGTTCTGAGCACTGGGACATCTGGAACCATGATTTCAAGGTTGTGCTCGGCAACTGGACAACGCCTTTCTCGGCGAAGAATGCTGTGCCTCCTGTGTCACTCCATGATTGAGCAAAGTAAGGCTCATCGATTTGGAACTTAGACCTTGGCGTACGCCCTCTTCGTTCGATACCCCAATGGAGTCGCGGTGGTACTCCAAGCAAAAGTTGTAGTCTCGCGGGCCTTGTAACATGGCATGGGACTTGCCGTGTCGTATCATTCTCCTTTCTTGGCCTGCTATCTATCTCTTCAAAGGATTCAGCTTGTCAATTATTTGCAGTTTAAAATTTTCAATCCTCGAGTTAAGGCCACCGAAGTGACTATCGCATTATAACTACGTAATCTCTAATGACCGAATCACAAATGCTATGCTCTTGAGCCCCGCAGCACCAGTCCGGTGAGCATACTCGCCTCGGGTATTTCCCTTACTCGGCTATCAGCTCCTAGTCGAGAGCACAACGGTTTGATGGCTGCGCCTTTCCGTCAAAATGGTTCTTGTGCGTCGTGACATCCACAAAAATACCGCGTCAGCCTTTGAAGTACGGCTCATTCAGAGTGTAGCAAATAGTACTGTTGGCAAGGTCCACCTGGTGTCGAAGATAGAGGGGCTAGCACATCGATGACCAGAGTGATGGAAAGAAGAAAACGGCCACTACTCTCTAATCATGTAGATCAAAGTCTATTAGGGTATTTATTAGGCTGGATTAAGATATCTCATTATGTTCGCGCTTGCGTCCCAAACAGCTGACAGTTGATGGGGGCAATCTTAATTATGACAGCAATTTGGAGCAGTCAGCAAGCTTGCCCAAATCGTTTCCTAAGATGCTCATTTTCGCCATCCTACACAAAAGGTTAGTCGACTTCTCAAAGCAAACCCATTAGCAAACCACTCACGCAAGCTTGAAAGCGGTGTTCCAACGCGCCTGGCTCGTGCCGAAGCCTTTCCAGATGTTCTTCGTCTCGGTGGCGTTGCTGACGGCAACATCACTACCGAGGGAGGTAGGTGATGTTTCCTTAACAGTCTCCGGGTAGAAGGTCGTGCTGTCCAGCTTGTCGGGGGTCGAGTCGAACGCCAGCTCCTGAAGGCTAGTTCCTGCGCTGTGCGCGCCAAGCAGAGCCACAAGATCGGTTGCCGTGAAGCCCTTCTTCTTGAAGGCGTTGATCTGAGTGGCGGCATCAGAGTCCTGTGTAGGCAATACGCCCTCGGGGTTGGGCACGCTAGAGTCTTTGCGACCAACCCAGAGGTATGTCTTGGGACCACCGCAGGCTACAACGGCAAGTGCTGTAGTACTCGTTAGTTATCTCGTGAAACCGATATCTGATGTTCTTGACTCTTACATGCTGCCGCTTGAATCATGTCAGCGGTGCCAACGCTGTACTCGATTGCCTTCTGGCCAAGGGTGTCACAGATGGGCTGGATCTGGATGTTCTCCTCCCTGTCCAAGTACTCATTGGCCAGGATTAGTGAGCCATCACATGCGCCTGGGAAGCAGTCGTGGAACGAAGCTCTGATAGCTTGTCTGGCTTCGGGTGAGCACCCAGCGAAGGTAGCCTTCAGATCTGCGGCAACCTTCGTCCAAACTGGCGGGCACACGTGAGCATGGGAGGTTGCAACTACCGCCAGGAGGATCGGAAGGAATGCTGTGAAGTTGCGAAATGAAGGCATTGTGGTGAGTGTTACGGATTAAGTTGAAGATATAGTTGAAGTGAAAGGTCTACGAAATTGCATCGATGGCTGAAGAATGCTGGGCTAGAACGAATGAGAGGCGATGCATTACAACTCAGACCCATAGACGTACCATACCGCTCTCTTAAACTGTCTTCCGTTGTTCCTCTTCTCGGGCTCCAGTCAACTCCGTCAAACTTCAGGCGCGTCGACGTGCGCGTGCTCAGGCACGCCAACCACGTTGGCCTTTCTAGAACGGTGAGCCAAAGCGCTGGTAAAAGAGGACTAAATAAGCCGTCCATCTACTTGAACTTTTCATTTGACAAGAAGAAGGCGGCTTACCTGGATACGGGAAGCTCACAACCTTACTCTATTTTGACGGGGCTTGCCGTGCGGTACGCTTCATTCTTAGCGCCGGTGGCTCTACAAGCTTTACCTACAAAGGACGATCGTTCAGGCACAGCAACCTTTTGCAGTCTAGTCGCCAGCTATTCTGGTCGTTGTTGGCCTCAATCGGTCACTTAGCTCAACTTAAACTCTAACGAGGCGGGAAAGGCGCGAAGCGCCACCAACCGTTCGCTCACTGAAAGACAGCATCGCCAAATTGCCAGTCGTCAAAGCACCCGTGATCTAGCTCAGGGGAACATCGAGGTTTGCCGCGACAGAAAACTCCCCGCAATCTGGATCTAGCTCCGCCCCGCGCCAAAGACGTGACGGCGGAAACCTTCTCGAATTGTTTGCACTTGACGTCCGATCAAGTTTGTTTCTTCGGACGATCTTGCAAGATTGCCAAGAGAAGCCATGCCGCTACCTCAGTCGCCTGAAACATGGGCGCTTGCACTCGACGATAGAGGCTAGGCGCGCCTGGATCTCAATGACAGATACTCAAGTGACTATCGTGAGAATATGCCACCATCTTCACCTCACTCTTGACGTTGGAATGTGAGTATATCTACTGACTTCAGGCCCACCACCAAGCATTCACCTCCACTCGCTCCAGTCACTACTCTCTAAATCAACAACACTCGTTCTTTCCATCATCTCTCCTGTCAGTTCTTTCAAAATGGTCAATTTTTACTCATCTTTCGGCAGCTTCCCAGTAGCGCTTCTTGCGCTTGCCGCTCTCTGCGAAGCTCAAGGTCTTGGACAATGGAGTCCTCTTATCAAGTTCCCCGTGGTTCCCGTCTCCGTTGCACTCCTTCCTGAGTCGGGCAACCTGCTTGTCTGGTCTAGTGGATGGCCGTAAGTCATCTCCAACTTTGATCAACTAATCGAATACAGGTGATTAGGAAACATGCTAATGCAAAACCTACGCAGCAACCGATGGACAACCGCTGGCAATGGCAAGACTTACACGTCACTGTACAATGTCCAGACCGGAAAAGTGAGCGACGCTATCATTCAGGTAAATCATGTCTTGTCTACAACTCCCTCTATTTGCACACTTGACTGACCCTTGACCACAGAACACTCAACATGACATGTTCTGCCCGGGCACTTCCTTGGATGCTGAGGGACGCATCATCGTTACTGGAGGCTCTAGCGCCGCGAAGACCAGTGTCCTTGATCCCAAGAATGGCGAATCCTCGTCATGGACGGCATTGTCCAACATGCAGATCTCCAGAGGCTACCAGTCTAGCTGCACTACGTAAGTATAAGTCGCCTTCGCCAAGTAAGCACATGCTTATCGAACTCGCAACTAGTTCTGAGGGCAAGATCTTTGTCATCGGAGGTTCTTTCTCTGGAGCGGGCACCCGCAACGGAGAGATCTACGACACCGCGACCAACAAGTGGACTAAGCTTGCTGGATGCCCAGTCAAGCCTCTGGTCATGCAGCTCGGCATGTTCCCTGACAGCCACGCTTGGTTGTGGTCATGGAAGAATGGATCCGTCCTTCAGGCCGGCCCGGCCAAGCAGATGAACTGGTACGACACTAAGGGTACCGGCGCTAACACACCTGCCGGCCTCCGTGGCGCCGACCAGGACTCGATGTGCGGTGTCTCCGTCATGTACGATGCGGTCGCCGGAAAGATCTTCACGTAAGTCGTACACAAAGTCCCACGGCTAGTCTAAGACGACCATTCTGACCATTCTCGTAGTTATGGCGGCGGCAAGGGCTACACTGGCTACCAGTCCACCAGCAACGCTCACATCCTCACCCTCGGTGAACCCGGTCAACAGGTCCAGGTGCAGAAGCTTCAGAATGGCCAATATAACCGTGGTTTCGCCAACGCCGTTGTCATGCCCGATGGCAAGATCTGGGTTGTCGGAGGTATGAAGCAGATGGCCTTGTTCTCGGATGCCACTCCTCAGCTTACCCCTGAGCTCTTCGACCCCGCGACGGGCAAGTTCACCCCCACGGCCGCTCACACCGTTCCCCGCAACTACCACTCTACCGCGCTCCTGATGGCCGACGGCACGATCTGGTCCGGCGGTGGCGGTCTCTGCGGTGCCGGCTGCGCTGCCAACAAGTTTGACGGACAATTCTGGTCGCCGCCGTACCTCTTTGAGGCTGATGGAAAGACTCCTGCTAAGCGACCCGTCATCGAGAGTCTGTCTGACGAGACCGTCAAGGCCGGCGCAGCTCTCACCATCAACATGCAGGACGAGGGCAAGTACACCTTCAGCATGATTCGTGTCAGTGCCACCACCCACACTGTCAACACCGACCAGCGCCGCATTCCCCTTGACGGTCAAGATGGCGGTGACGGCAAGTCTTTCTCTGTCAACATGCCCAGCGACTATGGAGTTGTCATACCCGGATACTACATGATGTTTGCCATGAACGAGGCCGGAACGCCTTGCGTGGCTAAGTTCTTCAAGGTTTCTCTTTGAGCTACATCTTGACCAGAAACAACATTGCAGTGAGCGAGTAATCAGTGCGGGAATCTTGAGTTGAAGAAGACTGGAACGGCGTCATCGTACAGCAACCGGATAGACATCTAAAGGCGCACACCTTGCTTCATTATCATTAATATTAATATTAATATACCCTTAGAATCAGAGGTTATCGATGTTCACCGCCTGCAACCAGTGCTTCTTGTTCCGCATGTTTGAGCGGTGTGCCAGCAAAAGGCGGAAGAAATGCTCTTGGGCTCCCCAACATTGTGTCGTACTGCTGAGGCCTCCCTGGTGATGCCATCGTGCCCTCGAAACACGAGAATGTCCACGCGTCGGGCGAGGTAAAATCTCACAGCCCTGGTAGTTAAAGGGATGAAGGTGGGTTGTCAGGGGTCTCGGTGGGACCGAGAAACATCGCGAGCCTCCAACGGCCCCCACAAATAAGGCATGGCCCATGGAAGATTCCGTCCAACACAAGGAGAGGGAAATAATCCTTACATCCGCGTGGGAGGTGTCTCTTTCGGTGTCAAGCTTATTCCAAAGTGTTGGGCCCATTAATTCTTTGGGATGTGACATCACCCACTCGGGTGCCATCCTGAGAAAACGAGAATCTCGCTCACGATGGATGTGGATGACATCAGAAAAACCCCCAGCTGAGATGATGATACGACATCTCGAAACTGCACTGACATGGAGTTTTGAACAAGCATGCCCAAAATGATGATCTATCGGTGGGCTTTCACCGCTCCCGTGACTGCCGCTTTTTAACGCGATGTTTGCTCGTTGGCCCCCATCGAATTCCGTGTTAGTTCGTGGCTTTAATGATGATCTTCTACGACCCTGGTCAACTATTGCGGACCTGCAGATCAGAATTCTCCGAGCGTCAGAGCACCAACACTTTGTCACGTCTTTTCGCAAACCATTTGATTTAGTGAAATTTCGAGTAAGCTTAGATCGGCGCGCTGATTTGATGGAATCCATGTCAGAGCCTCAAAGCTGAATGCAGAGCTTCTCCCAGCTGTGCGCGAATATTCGAATATTCCCGAGGGGTCGGTTTGGTATCGGATCTTGGTGGCTTATTCTGACAGCTCACTAGCGGATAACCTTTGAAACAGAAACCTTGTTTGCGGGAGTTGCGAAGAATTTCCATTTTGACGTGCAAAGCCAGTTCCTAAACGGCAAACCCGGACAGACCCCCGGTTCGTGGGACCCAACCCAACGCAAGGGGTCTCCAAAGCCAACTGCCCTGTCAACCCGAATTGATCATGATGTGCAACCCAAAGAGGAAGTATGGAGTGCGATCCTCGTCGACGGGAAGTTGTTGAGAGTCATAAACCCGGTCAATTGATAATTGCGTTCGGCATAGGCAAAAGCTGGGGTACGATCCCTTGACTGCCATGCCCCTTTAGCCTTTTGATAGAGGATGATTCTTGGGCCAACATAGAGACCATCGCGTACTTAAGGAGACAAATTGATCTCTCCAAACGCTCCATTCTTCTCCATCATCAGCATCCTCACCCAGTCACTCCTTTCTGGTTTCCAGCGCAAGCTCGTCATTCTTTACCAACAACTTACAATCACATTCGTTCCTTAATTCTTATTCATAATCCAAAACCGCCAAAATGAGATTCTCCAACATCCTCGCCATCGGCTCTATCTTCGCCACCACCCTGGCGGCTCCCGCCATCAACAACGAGATCGAGACCTCCGTCTCTGACGTCGAATCCAAGGTCCCCGTTGCCGGAGCCCTCAACAATGTTGAGTCCAAGGTTCCCGTCGGCTCTGCCCTGAGCACCGTCGAGTCCAAGGTCCCTGTCGGCAACATCATCGACGCCCGCGCCGAGCAGGTCATCATCACCAAGATGCAGACCACCATTGTCGAGGTCAAGAAGCACACCACCGCCATCAACTCCACCGTCTCCGGCGTCTGCGGCCCTTGCATCTCCTCCAAGAAGGAGACCATCATCAAGACCGTCAAGAGCGAGGTCACCGTCATCGTCAGCCTCATCAGCACCCTCGTCTCTGAGGTCGTCGAGCTCCTCGAGAACACTGTCGAGATCGTCGAGGAGGAGAAGCAGCAGATCATCAGCCTTGTTCTCGAGCTCGTCTTCGAGATCATCTACACTCTCCAGAACGTCCTCAAGGTCCTCACCATCAGCATCTTCGAGCTCCTCGGTCCCCTTGTCTTCCTCCTCCTCAGCGTCATCGTCCACCTCCTCACCACCCTCAACGTCATCGTCGACGGTCTCCTCCAGACTGTCTTCGGCCTCCTCGGCGGTGTCATCAACCTGCTCCTCGAGGTCCTCAGCGGCCTTCTGCCCACCGTCCTCGGCATTGTCGGCGGTGTCCTCGACAAGCTCAACCTTGGCGGCCTCATCTGCGGCCTCCTCAACTAAGCGTTTGCTTAGTGCACGAACCTTTGCGGCGGTGTTTGGTAGTGGGAATGGTATCTCGCGGTTTTAGGGATGTCGGAGGATGATGCAATACCATTTGTGGTTCACATCAGAGGTCAGGATGCCCTCCGGCAGCAACCTAGCATTACGGCCTATCTGCCTTTCAGCGTTTTTCCAAGAGTAGCTTAGACGTCAATCAATGAACAAGTTACTTCTTAACTTCCGGTTTTTACTTTCTAGTGGCTAGTCCCCTATCAAATGCAACGATTACCTGACCATAAGCCGTTGTCAATCTTGAACACATGCGTGATTGCCTTGGTGTAGTTCACGCACTTGATGGATGGGTGTGATGCAATTGACCAATTTATCAAAGTTCGCTAGTTTCTAAACTTAGTCCCGCAAAACCTTCCGCGAGTAATCGTTTTCATCCCTCCGCCCAAGGCTCTCTGCCCCTAACTTCTTCAACACATTGCCATCAGAAACCCCATCAAATGCCAAAACCCGGTCTTTGATCTTCCATTCTCCCTCTCGCTTCTCAAAGCTGTCGATATACCTCACGAGAAACGTGACCCAGTTATCCTTGCCATCGACAGCATTGACCGTCGTCGCAATGCAGTACGTCTCTGCAGCAGCCGTGATCCCGTCGTCTCCGAGCTCAATCAGAGACTGTCCAATGTGGTGATGGGCTGCGTCTGGGGAGGGTCCTGCCTTCAGCGCATCGTACATGTCTTTTGCTGGTCCGTTGTAGAATCCATGGTTATCTGTCGCATCAGGATGGAAGACCGACTGAACGAGGTCGCGGATGCCGCGGTCTGAGCCCCGAGCGAAACGATAGATGACTGAGCGAATTTCTTCCTTGTCAACTAGTGCCTGAATAGCTGATGGCAAAGTTTGTTGTGTTTTCGTCGCACTCATTGTGTCGGCTCAGAAGATGTTGCAGGAACGTTACGAGGGTTGGCTGTGCCACAGTCTCCCTTTGTTGGCGGCGATGCTCCTCGCTTATATCCACGACGCTCTAATGCAAAAGATTGTCCCTTGGAATAAGAACTTCAATGTGGTCATTTTGATCTAACGTCAGAAGCTGACAAATTTATCTGTAGCATGAAAACAACAACGGTAAAATTGGCGTCTTCCGCCGAGACGGTGGACGAAGAATACGAATACGGAATCGAGCGCGCAGGATGCGGACATCATCGGGCCCCGAAATATGGTCGCGAAGAGGAGAGAGAGACGCTTCCTCGGAATGTGTAAGAATCCTATCTTCATCGGTTTACTATATCGCCTTAATATAGACATATATCTTCGCATAAATGAAGGCAACATGAAAAAGCATTATCGATATATCATATATCTAGACTAATGCATGAATTACGAACGCCTGCATAAATTTGCAAACCCAAAGGACGGAGAAAACTTTTAGTGGAAACTGTATCGAGACTGGTGTCCTAAGAACACTGCAGAGTGGGTAAGGAGAGTTTTCGTTTCTCTTTTACCAATTTTCCAAGGGCCAGATTTGCGTCTTTACGACAGCCTGAGACTTGGGATGTTCCTTAAGCTCCAACTTCAGGTGTAAGATTTCAGTAGTGGATTTCGTACTGGAAAACAAGAACGGAGTTGAGAAATGAGTACATACACAGCAGAAAATATCCACTGAGAGCATCTGTTTGAGGAGAAAAGACCAAATGACTTCCACCGCCTTTCCCTACCCCTTCGCTCACTTTTGAGATAAACTTGGGATTGTATCACGTCAAGTTCTTGATACTAACATGAATCCAGCATCAATATCAGACAGCTTGCCTATGTGTTTTCTTCTCTTTAGACTTCTTTCTAGGAGCTCTCGGCAGATGTTGAGAGAAGGTTCAGATCGAATCCATGCAGGTGCCCCATGCAAGCTTAGAGAATTTCGATGAGATGTAGTACGCTGTCACTGATGTCTAAGTAACCATCCGGATCCATCCAAGCCTGCAATATCTCTGGATCCTCCTGCTCGACGCGTGGCCGGAAAAGACTAAGAAAAGCTTGGCATGTTCTTCTCCACAAACTTCCTGACAGGGTCGAATCCTCAATCGAGAAGTTGGCGAGGCCTGCTTAGGCATGAGACCCGGGATAGCCTCTGAAAGCTCTGGGTTTCGAAATGCTCATAAAGTCCAGTCATGAACATCCCAACCCTTCCGTAATGACCCTTGCCCGGAAGCCTATGGAGCATCAGGCCCTAGATTATCTGATTCCTCGGACTTTTGTCCAACTTAGCTCCGTACCACAATCCAAAGCAATGGGGAGCATGTAAAGTTGACGTGGACAATATGATGTCTTCTCTGCCCAGAGCATATCCGTCGTGTCCCATCTCGTCTGTATGCATGAGCTGGTGGGTACAATGCTGTTGAGTTGCCGCAAAAGAAAGGTGAAGAATCTGTCGGAGTCTTCGGTCTCGAAACGACACATAAGGTTTAATATGATTCGATGAATTCCGTCCCTAATGTGCTCTCTTATTGTTGTGGGTTTAGGTGACCGATGGACGTGTGATTCCGGATACCATTTATTTTCCCCTGGGAAACGCATGTGTGGAGCACCGTTTCTCCATTCGCGTTCAATACCTTAGGTATTATGCTCGCTTCTAACCGCAGAGTCGCAATTTCAAGTTGTCCGAAACGGTCACTGTCCTTTGGTATTATGATGGGTTGCATATTCTGGAATAGAGCGCGGGCTCTGTTCATATTCATATCTCCATAAATTATGGAGTTGCTGGATATCACGCTTGCCCACGACCATGAAGGTGCGGCTTCCAGATCGCGGACTGCTCCACTTGTTGGGGGATCAAAGAAATGCCACAAAAGACAATCAGGTAGTGCATCTTGCCAGAGACCCGCAAGGTAGCTCTCAGGAGGGAGGTTCGCACGCTCCATGAACCACCTCGCGATCCCTGATATGACAGGTAGACGGTCCCGAGAGTATGTCAATCTCTGGGGAAAATAGTACGACCTGACCAAAATGTGAAAAAGATTCAAGCGGTCCATTGATAAGGAGTCGCATGCCATGTCGGTATTGGTCGATACCATTACAAAGTCGCTCTTAATATTGGTCCGGAAGTCGAGGCGGTTAATCGCCGCGTCTTGGTCGACTTCTCCACAAGGATCTACCTCAGATGAACGAAGGCAAGGACATTCCCCATAAACCATATTGTAGCAGCAATGTAAAACTCTTGGCGCAAGCATTCGTTCCTGTAGTACCCAAGCGCGCTCATTCAGTGAACCCAAATCAACGTTTGTTTCCCATGGACCGGCAGAAACCATCAGAAAGTCTCAATAATCCTTGGAAGTTCGAGAATCCGGATGTCTCTTTTTCCGCAGGATTGACACAACTGATTTAGGGTCCCTTTGAAAGATGAGGCTGCTATCTGAAGTGGCCGAGAGATTGAGCTGCGAACATTGGTAGATTCTTACCATACGGCTAATTGCTAAGGCTTTCTCAACAGGATTATCTTGATTGATGCAGATAGAATCAGGCCAAAGATAACGAAAGCCAAGGCAGCGAGTAATTCGGATGGCATCCTTGAACACATCTGAACACTCCATCATCCACTGACGAACTTGATGGGCTGTTTCTGTTGTCATCGTGTAATTTCCTATGCGTTTTCCCAATTGCTTGCAACAGCGAACTGCGACTTGATTGATTAATAACAGTACTAAGACAGATATCCAGAAGTCAGTGTGTTCTCTTCTTCGGGAATATTTCCATACGTTTATGAGAGTCCGGTCGCAGCGTTGTGACTACCGCCAGATACTTGAAGTTATTCCCGTTGGTGTCAGTAAATCCGAGGACGTCCTGACTACCTAAGCCAATGCCCGAGAGTTGATACGTGGCACCTGCATGAGTCTCGAAAAATCGCTTGTGATTCGGACCGGCTGCTGCATAGAACAGCAATGTACAAAGGCGACAAGTACTGGCGAGAGCGTTCTTAGACCAAGAATCGAAGTTGATCTCGATCTTGTTTCTCCAACGCCTGTGATTTTGTGTATCGGTGAGGCCAAGCATACTCTCACATGAAGGACACAGAACGTCCATTGGTCCTGTCTTCACGAGTGAAAATCGAAGGGAGAAAAATTACTTAACGACTGGGACAGAAGATTGGAAGGGCGACAATGTGTGCGAGGAGGATATCAGGGTGCGAGATCGTTTTGGCACCAGGACTGACTTAATACCAGTTCTTCGAGGGGGATCACAGCCTGGGCAATATGCCAAGTCTCATATTATTGGCGCAATCAAGAGGCAGGCTCTACAATATCGACAGCGAAAAGAGGGGTGAAGCTGAATACAGATGCAGTCAGCGTGATGCTGTCAGCGTAGCACAGGTCGCTCAGCTGAACCAGCATCCAAAAGGCGATTGGTACGATCAAGATAGAGACTGCTTTCTGTGTAGAGAAACTTGTTGGACTTTGTGCCAGAGGGACTGGCCCGAATTCTACCACCCAGATGCGCGCACCCAGACATCTACAATCTTAGATTCTTCTCCTGTGCTAGAGTCGACCACCAAATACCAGCCGTACATGGCTCCTGCTACACATGCATGATTGGGGTAGATGCAGACACTCTGTCCAATTTCGAGGGGTACGGGCGGCAGCTGTTCCTTGCCGCTGCCTTCTAACTCAGTATTCCAAGTGAGAATAGAGTGCTCTTGACTGACCCTTCCTACAACAAGTCGATGATGGGTTTCGACGTCTTTGGCATATGACTTGCGACTGACAACGCCCCACCCCTTGTAGGAAGGACACGGCTCTCTGCCAAGTCCAAGCACACCGACTGCAGCGAGTGCTTCGGGCTGCTGACGTTCACCATCGTTGTAGACGCTGCAAACTTCGGCCGCGACGAAGATGGCGACTTCGTCCTCGACGTCTCCGAGGAACGTTCTAGCGTGTGTCGAGAGTTGTTGGTTGTCAAGAACGGTGTAGACACCGGCATGAAGCTCGAGGTCAACCTTAAATCCAAGTAGCTCGCCCTTGGTGACTTCCTGGATTGTACTTCGGAGGGACTCGCTGTCAGGGTTCTGCGTCGCATTGGCTCCAGCGAAGTTCTGGACGGCGGTCACTTGTGGTGAAGCACCGACGCTGATGGTCAGCTTCTTGTCTTTGTGGAAGTGCTGGGCATTGCTCTTGAGTGCATCGACACAGCCTTTGATCTCCCCTGCCAGATTATCCATGGCTTGCTTAGCGCCAGTGTCAGAGTAGCTTAGACTACTATGAGAGTACAGTCCGGTCAAAGTCGCCTTCCCGTCAGCTTCGAGCTGCATGACCTTTGCGATCAAGTCATTCTTGTTGAGACTTGACGGTGGCAGGCCTGCGCGGTGATAGCCAGTGTCGACCTTGAGATAGATTCCAGCAGCAAATCCAGCCTTTCGCGAGAAGTGAACAACAGCATCGAGCTGGGTCGGGTGGTCGATCATGAAGGTAATGGTACCGGGACCGAGCTCGCGCGCCAGTTCCGCGGCTCTGGTGGCTTGTGACGGCGGGAGAGGAATGCCATAAAGAACGTTGACCTGCCGGCCGTTGTCCTTGAATTCATTGAGAAGGGGAAGTAGATGTTCTAATTCGGGAATGGTGGAGACCACGAGCTTCACCTCCGGCGAGTCTTCGCCTGCTTGAAGCCTTGCAAGTTGAGTAGTCTTAGTTTCCAGTTAGAACTAGACTGAGATACTTCAAAGCAGCTTGCTGTGCAGGTTTTCGAGTTCCACTGACCTTATGAGTCTTTACATGAGCTCTGAAGCCCACCCCGAGAGCCTTGGCGGCATCAAGCATAGACTGACAGTGTCTCTTTGCCTTGGCTACATCGAGAACGACTGCAGGTTTTGGAACGTCGTCGATCTTCTTTCCCACGTAGAACTTCCGAAGTTCATCCACCGATGGCGCACGAAGCTGAGGGATGCTCATGGCTGCAGTTCAGGGATTGTTGCTCAGACAATCCAGCGTGAGGATGGCGTAATGGCTGGGGTGTCGAATTGGCCAATCAAGTTGAGTACCGGTGCATAGACTTCAAACTCGGCCCAAATCCAGACTTTCCCAACAGATGCAGCTCTGGAAAGAACCGATTCATATACCGCGCACTTTGACGGAGTCATGCTGCTCAAAAGGCGCAGTTGAAGGTGGGAGCCGGCGTCAGATTCGGGAGTGAGACCCGCGGGGGATCTTTCAGCCGCCGTCAGCCGGCCGGGGAAGCTCCAATTAGTGGGGACGACATCGGAGACCGACCCCGCACTTGTCCGAAAGAGGAAACATTGTACGACCAATCGCCGAGATTGGCGAAACAGATTCCAGAGTCATCAACGGCTTTTTACTGGAATTCCAGGGTCTTGATAAGGTTTGCGATCTTCGGTTATTTAGAGGCGTCTTCTTCTTGAACAACGAAGTCCAGGCAGCCAACAATGCTCGCATGAGATCCACCGCCAGATTAGCGAGCATTTCACGCCAATATGGTGCTTCCTTACACAATGGCACAAAGCGGATGTCACGTGTGTGCTGTGGCACTGACGGCCCAGCCCCTCGGCCGGCGCCGGCGCCCCGCTATTGCAATCAATTGCCACCCACCTTCCCGACCGCGGCCATCAAATTTTTGTCTGGCAATGACCAAGCACCGTGGGGCAAGCACGCAAAGGCGTTGTTGACGTTGAAGCGGATCTTCAATCCTTTCAAGGTGCAGCTGCTGCCCACTGCATCTGCCTCCGCTGCCGCTGTTTCCTCACCAGCCGCCCAGTGAGCGATCACCGACTTCATTTCAAGGTACTCATCACCACCTCGAAAACACGTCAAATATGGCCGAAAGTCAGCCCCTTCTCGAGGATCCTCTCTGCGAGGAAGACGTTTCAAAGCACCTGCTCGACTTCGACCCCAATGGCGATTCTGAAAACCCGAGGGAGTGGCCGCTGGCTTTCAAGTGGACCATAGTCGGTCTGCTGGCGTGTATGGCGTTCACTGTGTATGAGACACCACCCACTGCGGTTCAACTTTCAACCAGCAGCCTGTTCCTTGGCCTCGTCCGCTAACTCGCTCGCAGAACCTTTACCTGCATCTCAGTCGTCCCTGTCGCTGCGCACATCATTGGTGACCTCGACCATGACGACGGCACCAACTCACCAGCCAGCGCTCTGCTCGTCACCATCTGGGAATTGGGCGAGGCCGCCGGCCCCCTACTCATCGCGCCCCTTTCCGAGATTTACGGCCGTCAACCGGTCTTGAACGCCGCCAACATCCTCTTCGTGACGGCCACCATCCTCGCTGCTTTGAGCACCAGCACACCGCTCCTCATCAGTGCTCGCGCCCTCACCGGCCTTGCTGTTGCTACCAATGTCCTCAGCCCGGCCATCATCGGCGACATGTTCGAGGCTGACCAGCGCGGCTCTGCCATGAGCATGGTCTCACTCGCACCATTGATCGGTGGTGCCGTCGGCCCCATGATCAGCGGCGTCATTGCCCAGACTCTGGGTTGGAGACGTGTTCTGTGGATGAGCGCTGGCCTGGCCGCCACGTGCGAGGTGCTGTTCCTGTTCTTCTTCACGGAAACGTACAAGATGACCATTCTGAGACGGCGCGCCGCCAAGGCGCAGCATGAATCTGGAGCTCCGCTTCACCCGGCCGGCGTGGATGACCACAAGAGCATGTTGAAGTTGTGGGAGTCGATCAAAAGGCCTGGTACGGTCTTGTTCAAGTCCAGCGCCTTGCTTGCGCTGTCTTTCTTTGGTTGCATCACTTTTGCATACTTCTACATCATGTCCATCACTCTGCCCAACATCCTGCAGGAGATCTACGGATTCTCGCCCACATTGACCGGCCTCTCTTTCATGGCATTCAGTAAGTCATTTATTGTGAAAGTCAGGTTTTCGAAACAACTTCTAATCAGACTTAGGCATTGGCTCGTTCATCAGCGTCGTCGTCAGTAACTTCAGCCTCGACCGCATTTACATCAAGCTCCGTGGCAACGACCCAACCGGGCGCCCCGAGTACCGACTACCTCTCGTCATTGTCGGCGCCTTCGGCCTTCCCCTGACCATCATCGCGTACGGATGGATCGCCCAGTTCAAGCTTCCCGTAATCTGGCTTCTCGTCTCCGTCGCGGTGCTAGGCTTCTTCCTGCTGATGTGCTCGCTGCCCTTGTCCGCCTATGTCGTCGATGCGGCGGGCCTGTACAGCGCGTCCGCCATGACTGGATTGATTGTCACCAGATGCTTGGCTGGCACTTTCCTCCCCCTCACCACCGGCCCCTTGATTGAGTCGTTTGGCTACGGTTGGGCTTTCACTGTTTTGGGCGTCGGTAGCATCTTCTTGGCTCCGATTCCCATCGCTCTGATGAGATACGGTCACGTTTGGCGCCAGAAGTCTGAGTACACGAGGGATGCGTAACGCATTAATGACTTGACGATGTAACGGTCATAAACAATCATCACAGCACATGCAGGCACAGCATGGGAATGGAAAAGCTCAACGATACAAAAGTTTTGGAATTGTCTACTGTTTAATGACTCAACTCAGGGCATGGTGCATTAAAGGCTGGAGTTGTGTTCAAATTGGATTGGAATTCGAGTATGTCTAAAGCAGCGGAGAAACCGTGTCAATAGAAGCGTTTCGTGATCGAACTACCTTGCCCCCCAATTTGATAGCATAGATCTCAACATGAAGCCGTCGGGAATCATTCAAACATCGTGTAGGTGAAGGTGTCACTCGAATGGAAAATCGGGAAAAGCATGCTTCGTTATTCACTTGCCTCTCCGTGCCCCTCGAAGAACGGCGTGCGTGTCTTACCCCTTTTGAGCTCCTCTGAAGATGTCGAGCAAGACGCATTGCTTGGGCAACATAGCCACCGGCGCAATAATCTGCTGCCCAGCTTATGTTAGATGCCAGAGCCATGATTCTCTACGGATTATCAGCACGCCGTGCCATTCTGTGAGGAGCTTTCGCTGAAGACAAGACGATCTCATTGGTTGTAAATAGCAACGCTCTATCCGTACTAAGATCAATTGCAGCTGTTCATCTGAGTGCCGTTGCATACCCAATCGCCGAATCGAATAACCATTGCGACCGAAACCGAGACACATATAGCTATGATGATGATCTCGCGATAAACTCTTAAGCTTCGGAGTCTTACCAAAAGAGGGTCTGTGCCCGATCAGCCTGACGTTCATCGCACCCAGGTGCCCGGAGACTTTCATAGACAGACAGGTTCGGTATCGGTGTTAGCCTCTCGGATCTGGCATTGTGAAGTGCCTGAGATGGGCGGAGGTTGGGATGATTGAGGGGTTCGGGGATCACAAATAGTAATTTCCATGCCATGTCGTCTGATGTCAGGTCGGCGGAGCGCCGAGCGGACTAAACGGAGCGCACCGTAATCCGACATGAAATCAGGAGACTGTGTGCCACTTGCTTTATGCCAATCTGCCGGTAAGCTTTCTCGGCGATGAGGGGCCGTTACTGGGGATGAGCAATCCCGGGACGGGCTCCTAGCTGCGCAGCTACCAGATCTGATCGGCGTTGTCGCGGACTAGAGTAAAACCTCCCCGGGACAGCCTCAAAGCATAAAGAAGTGAAGCATATAGGTTCGCTAAAGGAAGTTGGCTTAAAAATTCGCCCGGAAATCCCGACCTCAAGAATAATCCACAACGGCCCCTCCCGGCCCCATTTTCGGGGACATTGACGGAGGAAGATGGTGCGCACACGACAAGAGGATAGATTATACCGCGCCGTTGCTTAATATTACAGTCAGTATCAGGAACACTCCTGCTCGCCGATTACAGGGTTGAAATTCCAGAGCCATGAGCCATAATCTTCTCTGGAATTGAACTCAATCGATTACCGCGCCTCTTGATGTGGCCTAGCCACTCGGGCAGCTTTACACTTTATCACTATTTTACCCTGCGACGGTACACTATGAGCTAATAGAGAAATTTGTCAGTCTCTACGCGGTATTTACAATGTTGCTGTAAAGATGTATGATGATTGCAGCATTCAAGTTGGCTGTCATCTTTTAACCAAGCCGAGCTGTTAGCGTGTCACTGAAAGGCGGACTCCATTGCATAAGCGGTTCCGCCCTTTGTTGACAAGCTCCATCAGGATCCACAAACCTTCTTATTGCCCCGCCTGTCCGCAATCGCCCACCGATCCTTTTCATCTGATCAACATTCTTTGGGAGAGAGAATTGCATGGTGTTTTCCGCATTTCCTGTCCAGGGTTAACAAATCTTGCGGAAAATGGCATCCCACATTGGTTTGCATCCAGCTCCCACGTCCTGAAACCAAGTGCTCGGTCCGAGTCATGGATAGCCCACACGAAAACCTCGGCGCGATGCCCAGCACGCAGGACCAATTCCAAGCGATAAGTTTAGACTTTGATCAACTGGGCATGTTTTCCGATCTCATATCCGGTCAAAGCAACTCCTCGGCAGTTGATTTTCAGCAACAGATCGACAGCGGCATGGCATCGCCATCGTCAAGCATTTCGGGCGGCGTGCCTCTGTCCGCTGAAGTCGAGGACAATGCGGCCATTCCCCCGGCTCCAGCTGAGGCCGGCGAGCCTGAAGCCACTGTGCCATCCAAGATTGGCAGCCGCTTCACATCTGGCGCCATCAAAGTTCTGAGGAATTGGTTCGAGAGGCACGAAAAGCATCCCTACCCGACACCGAAAGATGTCGATAGAATGCAAAATCAAACAGGCCTGGAGCGACAGCAGATCACCAACTGGTTTGCCAACACTCGCCGTCGCAAAAAGTTCCGATCGCAGGGTACATCGTCTGCGCAAGTTCCATCATGGACGGAGACAACGACTGGCCCCATTGAAATTCCAACCCGACGACCGACGCCAATGCCGTTCGAGATGATGAATCCGATGCAGAGATGGGAGCACTCGCCACCAGAGCACGAGCCCGCGCTCGCTGACGATATCAATCGGGCTGTTGCGGCATCGACCGGACAATCGAGTTTTCCGACCCGTGCACGATCGCCTGGCAGGTCTTCGGAAAATGCATCATCCCTCAGCAGTGCTGCGACGTCTCGGTCTAGCAGAGGTTCCAACACCTCTGCTTATTCCCATGGGTCCAGGCGGTCGGCCGGATCGCAAGATTCCAACAAATTCTCAGGCAGGCGGAGGCGTCGAGCTCTCACCAAGATGCAAAAAGGAGAGCGTATCAAATTGGTGCAGGCTCGCAATACGTACCAGTGTACCTTTTGTACGGAAACATTCAAGACAAAATATGACTGGCAGAGACATGAAAAATCCCTTCATCTTTCACTGGAAGAATGGGTGTGTTCACCACACGGGTCTACAGAAAATCATCCTGAAATGGGAGAGGTCTGCGCTTATTGCGAAGAGCCCAGCCCCAGTAAACCTCACCTTGATGAGCACCATCAGAGTGCTTGCTCAGAGAAGCCTGTTGAGGATCGCACATTCTACCGTAAAGATCATCTGCGGCAGCACTTGAAGCTTGTACACGGATCGAACCAGATGACGCGACTGATGGATCAGTGGAAAGTCGTAAAGAATAGTATTCGCTCAGCGTGTGGGTTTTGCGGTGCCAAGCTCGAGACATGGGCTGAGCGAGGAGATCATCTTGCCGACCACTTCAAGAATGGAAGCACCATGACAGACTGGCAGGGAGATTGGGGATTTGAGCCTGCTGTGATGGAGATGTTGGATAATGCCATGCCGCCATGTAAGTGCTGTAAAGTAGTCTTGAAACCCGGTGGTTCACGACTAATGATGCATAGATCTCATTCGATTCGAGTCTTTCTCGGCACTTCCATTCACCGCAAGTGTGGGACCAGCCGATACTGCACCAAGCGCCTACGAACTTCTGAAACTAGAGATAGAATACTACATACGAAACTACTTCGAGGGCAAGGACAGTTCGCCATCTGATGATGAACTCAAGTACGAGGGGTGTAGCATCATATTCGGCGCGGAATTCTTTTCGTCAGCTCTTGGCTCATCACCGCCCTCGTGGCTGAGGGACATCTTCATGTGCTCGACCGAGATAGCCACAAAAGCTCGTTTCCGCCCTATGCAGCAGCTGGCTAAGCTGCGACTGAGCCAGCTCCGCATTAACGGGAAAATGAACATCTTTGAAGAATGCCAGCTCGAGTCAGAGCTACGTCATTACATTGGGATGCACGTCACACTGGGTCTGGCTCTTTCAGATCACGAAATCCAGCGGGAGGCCTGCGCAATTTTGGCTCGCGTTGAAGAATCGTCTACCAACCCTTCGAGAAGGTTTGCTGGTTTTTTGGTGCGACTCATTTGGGAATCCAAAGACTGGATTGCCCCTTTGCGACAACGGGGGAAGCAGCACTCTCAGGATGAGTTGTCAACACAGCCCGCTCCGGGATTCCACGGAGATTGGAACGAGCCAGCTCTGGACATAGCCCAAAGAAATCTCCCAGAATTCAGTCACTATCAGGGAGTTGGGAAGATGGCACCTGCAGCCGATTCCTCTTGGCTTTCGCAAACTGCTAGCATGGATGGCTTACAAGATCCTGTCGGGATGGGGCTAGAAAGCACAGCAGAATCCACACAAGACTTCTATATGAGACTACAAGCAGCTAAGACAATCTTCAATGGGTCGGGGCTGTCACTTCAAGGGTCATGGCAGGGCAATGAACGGCCCGGGGGCAGTGGAATGCCGTTCTTCCTGAATGATAACAACAGATATCGACGTCTTGCAAAAGAGCTTTCCCGGTTTGTCGCCAGCACGATGTCGCCCAACAATCCCAACAGTCATATTCCCACTGACGAAGAGATCCGACACCAGGCAAGATGGGTTCTGTATGATGAGTGAGTAGTCCTAGCACAGCGTCACCTATTCTGGTAGCCGATACGCTGACGAGAATACTACAGCGATGATCCCTGGAACCAAACGCCTGCCGACGTCGAGGAGTGGCTGCTGAAGTTTAAGAAGGATGTAGGCCTTGCATAGGCCTAGCTGTCACATGACTTTGGCAGTATACTGATAGTTCACTGGAACGTTAGAGACGGACTACGGGAGACATAGGAGCCCGTTGAATACTAGCTGTAATCATAGAGTCGAAAGCAGAAGGTTCTACACCCAAAACCCACACGAAAAACAACCATCCCTGTATAAGTCCGTACCCAGCCATCCGAATATTCAAACAGAGGCGCCAAAATAGAAGGTCAAATCATGAGCGCGTGTAATAAGCTCGGAGCCGTAGACCATTGGACGTCATCGTATCTCATGAAAGTCATCCAGAAACATCTGTCTGTCGTGCAGATTGCCTCCCAACCATAAAAGGTCTACTCTTCCATTCCCTCGGGAGTTTCTTTCTCAAAAACAACCTTGTTTTCGATCTTACCTAGTCCGTCAATTTCAACGGCCACCACGTCACCATCTTTCAAGAACTTCCCCTGAAAATAGCCAACACCAGCTGGTGTACCCATCATAATAACGGTCCCTTTCCTCAATGTCGTTCCCCGTGAAAGGTGAACAATCACCTGCGCCACGCTCCAAATCATGTCGGAGGTTTCAGTCTCTTGGACGACTTTGCCATTGACCATCGTGCGGTACCGTAGTGCGTGCGGATCTGGAACCACTGTAGCCGACCAGATCGCCGGTCCTATTGGCGCAAACCCGTCAAATGATTTACAGTAGGAATATTGGCCTCCTGAAGCGTCGGGAACTTGAAAATTTCGTGCGGTCAGGTCGTTGCCTGCAGAATAACCAAGAACGTAGTCAAGCGCTTCGTCTTCTGACACGTTTTTCGCGTCTCTTCCAACGATGACGCACAGCTCACCCTCGTAATCCAAGTGACTCTGCGCGTCCGGGTGAACGAATACTGGATCATTCGGTCCCGCCAAAGCATCTGGCGGCTTCGTGAAAACTATCGGATAGGCCGCGATTGGGAGCTGAGGATTTGTCAGTCATGTTATTGGGGGCGCATTAACGATGCTACTCTTACATTTGCTTGTTCTGCGTATCTGAGAAAATTGAGGCCAAGACATACAATGTTTGGTGTTCGCTCTAAGGGACACAGCAACTGGCGGAATATTGCGTCAGTGGTCACTTTCTCCAACAACGAATCTCAAGACTGAGTCATGCCACCTCTGAGTCCTTACCTTCGTTACCGTATCCCTCACATTCGTATTGACGAACCCCTCATCAATGTTCCCGCCCAACCTCTCCACAACATAGCCACTTCTGCTTCTTCGCACCAGATTGCCGTAAAAGACTTGTCCATCGTGATCGTATCTTACAAGGGCTTGGAAGGCCATCCGGGAAAGCACCACTTTCTTTTCAACAATGAAAGGCATCAGGGCCAATCTCAAGGGGTAACGAGAACGAGATCAATTTTAAGAGACGTTGAAAAAAGTCCAAGACCGAGGAGTAATATGATAAGACGCCACTCTCTTCTTCTGAGTGTGGTATTCCTTTTTTTCACTTTGTGCCTTGCATGGAACACCGCGCACACCCGATCGTGCCGTCGGGTGCCCCGGGCTAAAAAGGAAAAATAACGAAACATTAACAAACTGCGGAATGGTATAATGTTCGGCATCGTGGGAGCAGGAGCCCGCGGACGGACAATTCAGACGGGCTGCGATCCGCCCTGGCCGCACGCCCCGCGCATCGGCGACGTTCGTCCGAAAACGAATTCCCTGATCAGGTAATCGGGGACTTACAAAGTTGGCGAGCCCCCAACTCCTCCACTTCCCGCAACGTTTGAGTGGTGACGTCGGAGAGGAGGGGCGCAAGGGCCTCCGGGAAGATCGGATACAGTCCGTTGCGTTGACAGCGTCCGCCCCTGACTTTGTGGCCCAAAAAAGGTAAAAAAAAGGGGCTTTTTACTGAAAAACTACCAAATCGCCCTAAACTTCACACCTTTATAGCTCTATACGTATATAATATATATAAATAAAAAATATATCAATTAATAGCCCTTAATTAGGTAATTATAATAATATCTTTTTTATTTGTACGTATTACGTATATATAGAGCTATTAAGGTGTGAAGTTTAGGGCGATTTAGTGGTTTTTAGGCTAGCGGAAAATTTTCCTTCCGGGTCAAAGTCGGGGGCGGACGCCGTCAACGCAACGGACTGTAACGTGCCAGGATGACAGGATGTCAAAAGTCGACCGGGGTGTAACGCAAAACGCCGAGGAGCCCGATTTCATGTTTAAATACTTAATCGTTTTTGATCTCAACGCTATTCATGTTGCATTGTAGGATATGGCATCACATCAATGTCTGCAAGAAGCTGGGCGGGCGCTTAGCAAGGATTAAAACCGGAGAGCCGAGGGCGCCGGGTTCGTTGTCGCGGAATCCTCGGTCACTTACACGCGCGGCGCGGCATGACCAAGCCGCCCACAGAATAGCGTGAGGCATTGTATGAATATCTTCAGTGATCATCTCTGGGAAGCCGGGGACATTGTTGATCACATGCCCAGTTCAATGACGTATGGGTAACATCGGTGACCACAGTAGAGATATTCCATCGGCCATTCGGTGTTTTGATGCTACCGACGCAAACACATCTCACATCAGATCATTTCAATTGCGCACAGCTCTTTCCTTTATCGCCATTCCTCACTACAGAGACAAGAACCGCCATTTTTGAGTGATCGACACAAGAATCGCGGATGGTGTCTGGCTAAAGTTGGTGTGTATGCACGTAATATTATTGCGACGATGTTGATCCTCCACATGAACCTATCAGAATGCCACTTATGATGGAAACTTCACAAAATATGGAGCTCATCCTCTGTTAGATCTCGTTTGCCAAGAAGGGGCACGGGGAAAGGGTTGAGCGGCTGTCACATCCTGTCAGCTAGCCCTACGGGACGTCACTCGGATGTTGGTGCCGGGATCCATCTTAAGTCGCCTGTGTGGTTGACAAATCCATAATCTTGGGGTAATTCCAGACCCCTGGACGACAGCCGTGAGGTCTGAGAAATCTGATCATGGGTACCAGGTGACGGAAAACAGTCAGCTTGGAAGTATGCTGAGCCTCCTAGCTACTTGCGGGTACACGGGTCCACGGACTGAAACAACGCGTGCATATGAGTACATTGCTAGGGAACGGTACCCGCCAATGATCTAACCGTTTGAAAGAAGGTTGAAACTAATATGGGCAATCTGGATGTCCAGGAACGTCTATGAGTGGGTCAGATAGGTGGTCCTAGACTAAGGCAGACTATGTCGTTTCGGTCTGTTCGAGAAGCTCTATCGCAGCTATGATGAACAGACTCGCTCTAAATTTGAAAGTAAATGCAGATTTAATACTTTTGTTTGCTTATGTTCGTACATCCTCGATGAGTTTTCACTTGATTCGTGTGATGTAGAAGGCGCTGAGAATCTCTCATACATCTCTATTCTCACTCAGTCAATGTCTCTCATTACAAATCATCTCCCAATATAGTATGCGTTATGCACGCAGGCATTTTTAGATGCTCTATCCTCATCTAAGGTCTGTTCTTCAACAAAAGTCCTCTGCATGCTCTTGAATGCAATGTTGATGCAAAGCAAGAATACCGCATATCGCTCTTCTTTCATATTTAAGTATTCTCCAATCATTCATAGAAGTTGCAGGGCTATCCAACATCAGCCTAAATAGTCACCCGCTGCGCCCAAGAACTTGCAGAGGCGTCAAACAGTCTTACCGTGCATCACGCAAGGAAGATGAACCCGCCACAGCCGTCCTTGCGTTGACATTTTCGGAATTAGGCTTTAAGAAATGACACCTCGGACCGGTCTGGCAATCCGAGTCGACCGAGCCAGTAACTAGAGAAGAAGAAATCAGGAAATATTCCACACGGCTGGCACTTTGATCAGCACCGTATTGATGGTAAGTCCCCCCGGTGTGGAGGTGGGGGCGAAGAGGCGGAGAGATAGGATGGAGGGCTCCGTTTAAAGTTCCCGATCAGCATTGCGGCAAGGCGGTTCCGCTACCGATGTGGGTTTCGGGCCGCGCGGGGCAGTGTCCACCACGCCGCTGTCCCGCAGGCTTTATTCCTTTTTCAACAATAAACAGGACAGATCTTCCTTCCGCGGTATTTCACATTGCCTCCCATTCCACGCAATCGGAGGAACAATCACGCCGCTGTAGAAGAACGTCACTAGAGCGAAAGGATGAAGGTCCTTGTCATCGGAGCGGGGTTAGGCGGACTCGCCTGTGCGATCGCATGCAAGCGGGAAGGCCTGGAAGTCGTGGTGCTCGAGAGGGCAAACCGCATCGTGCCCGTGAGTCTAATCACGCGATCGAGCCTGAGTTTCGGCTCCTTCCGGAGGAGTCTGCTGACTTGTATTTTGCCTCTTCTTTTTAGATTGGCGCTGGGATCCAGGCACCGCCCAACGGGACAAGGATTGCGCGGCAGCTGGGATATCTGGACAAGCTGCTGGAGAGGGGTGTCATCGTTGACGAAATGGAGCTGAGGCGGTATGCGAACGGGAAGCATCTGTTTTCGCTCTCTGCGAAAGAGTGTATGGAACAGTATGGAGACCTCTGGATGGTTTGTCATCGCGCTGATTGTCATGCGGCGTTGTGGGAGACGTGTATGAGTCTTGGGGTGGATCTTTGTCTGGACATGGATGTTGAGAGGATTGATTTCGATACCAATACGGTGTGGCTCGAGGATGGAGATGACATTTCCGGGGACGTGATCATTGGCGCCGATGGTGGGTATGGTGTCGCCGTGAAAGGCCCATCGCTTTGCTGATACTGAGCAGGTCTGTACTCAATATGCCGCAATCAGCTGCTTGGAACGGCATCACCAGCAGTTGAGACGGGGGATCTTGCGTACCGAGCGTCATTTCCCGCAGAGCAGCTCAAGACACTCAACGACGGAGCCGTAGATGAGCTGTGTTCTCGAAAGCAGGTGACAGTGTGGTTGGGACCCCAAAAGCATACAGTGTTCTACCCTGTCAGGGGCGGGAAAGAATTCAACTTGGTCTTGATCAGACCCGACAACATGGCGCCCGGAGAAAGGCACATTGAGGGGGACGTTGGTGAGATGAGACAGAGCTATGAGGGTTGGGATGAGACGTGAGTTGGACCCTTTGATCTTCCGCTCGAGCAATTTTCGGCGCTATCGGTGATTGAAAGATGTCACTGTGCCAATGTTCCGGCGAATCAATGAGATTATTGGCTAACAATCATTTACAGGTTGACCAAGCTGATATCTTGCATACCAAGAGTTAAGAAATGGAAGCTGTGCACGCATCCTGAATTGAAGACTTGGACAAAGGTTGGCCATCACAACATCCAGTGAAACACCATGCTAATGTGCCTAGGGCTGTGTCGCTCTGCTGGGAGACTCCTGTCATCCGAGTCTTCCATACCAGGCACAAGGGGCAGCCATGGCTGTCGAAGACGGTGCAGTCCTTGGCAAGCTCTTGGGCTTGCTCAATAACTCTTCGAATGGAACCGCGCCGGCGGAGTTGATTCCGGAGGTGCTCCAGCTCTATGAGACACTGCGCAAGTCGCGGACGACCGTGAATGTTCAAGGCGCAAGGTCGAACCAGAAGTGGTATCAAATACCGGACGGGCCCGAGCAGGAAGCGCGAGATGCGGAGATGGCAGGTGCCAAGTTAGCAGACGGGCTGTCACCCACGGGCTGGAGGTGGATTGACCCGGAATATCAGAAAGAGCTGCTCGGTCATGACGTCGTTGCTGAGGCTGTCAAGGCGTTTGGAGAGTGGAAGACGGCTAGAGCATGAAGTTCTGGCCTTCATATAGTAAGCACTGAAGGCTTGAGGGATTGGCAATGAATGTGCAATGGTCTCCAAAAGCACAGACTAAGTGTACATCGTTTCCAAGCTACACCTCGCCTCCTCATTTCCTACACTATCTCGAATGTACGACCAGTTTTCATCGCACACCATATCTTGTACACCGCGATGACAAGTGACCATTGTCCGTATGACTTTAATACAATACGCTTCCGATTGACTGATACAATGTATGTCATGGAAAGGCCGTTAAGCTATGAATGTCAAATTATCACACAAGAAAATGGAACCCAGCAATCAAGTCCCCCACAACATCATTTCCAATCACTCCTGGTCTTGTAAGACTTTGCCGGTGCAGCATTCTCGCCACGTGCGTTGATGACCCCAAAGAAGGTCGTGCTGTTGCCATCAAAACAGTTGGTGGTGACAGTACCACCGCATAGATCATACAGCTTCTTCTCCGATATATCGCAGTATTTCATGTCAACATAGGACGCGATGTCGTATCCTACCGAATTCGGGTGCTCGCAGATCTCGGTCGCCGTCTGTCCCGGAATTTCAGTAACCACGATCCGTTCCAGGTCCATATTTGCGCCTTGTCTCTTCCTCAAAGACTTCTTGGCCAGCCGCTTCTTCGTTCGTGCAAAGGGGTTGTTCTTGTGATATTCCCTCACTTTTCTTGACTCTCCCTGCTCCAAGTATATGTCCTTGTCATACACCTTGTCGTCGAGGACCAAATCTGGATTGACGTCTGCTCCTTCCTTTTTCTTGTCTTCACTGTCTGGGTAGTATTCCAGTGGTGGCTTGTAGAACGGAATCCAGCCATTCGGCTTCAAGTTCCTCCACCAAGTGAATCGCCGAGTCGTGCAGAGGTATTTGTGTCCATCCCGGTTGTACAGTGCGATCTTGTCTTTCGCGGGCAACATATCCTTGAGATGGTAGCTCATCGCCCGCGCATTTTTCGTGCCGCTGTGCTCGGAATCCAGCCAGACGCATCTCGAGGTCAGGCGGTTGACGAGGTCGTGCGTCAACTTGCGATCACTGAAATACCAGCTCTGCCCGCAGGCGTAGCCGGTATCTCCGAAAAAGGCTGAGGTATGTCTGCTGTTCGAAACTTGAATCATTGCGATGCAGATGGCGTCGTTGTCCGCGCTTAGCATTATGTATCCTGGATCCTCGTCTTTCCTGCCGTTCATGGTCTGTCGGATCACCACCGTCTTTTCACCCCCTTGTTTCACGTGGCCTGCGTAATGGCCTTGATACTGTCCCATCCGTTGTCCTTCTTCATTCCACAGAGCGACCGAGGGAAAGTTGCCATCTGCGAGACTCAGTTTCTTGCCGTCGCCGAGGCCGACAGTGACCATTGTCTCTGGGATTGGCTTGCCGAAAGTCCATGCGTCGCTAAATGGCGATTTTGGGATGCCATCTGGAAACACGAACGAGGCCGGATAGAAAGTGTCAAATCCCGACAAGATGAATCCACCATAGGGAGTTGTCATGATTCCTGGTGTTGATGGGGGCCACTTGTGGAGATCAGCTACGAGGTCAGCCATGAACAGAAATCAGCAAAATCAACGAAGATGGCTCCATATGAAGATATTTGCCGTCTCTGAAAACTCAGAAGAAGCGACGCTTTGTTTTATACACCGCATGTGAGCATTTGTTGGCGTTGCTTTATTCGACCTCGTGCGCGAGTTTCTCAAATTTTCGTACAACGGAAATTTCGTCCAGGTGGGCCATCATGTGGCACCTTAAGAACATGAGGTATTCTTCTCAGCTTGGCAAGTTAGCATATTCAATTCAATTCTTACCGTAGTTCAATAGGAGCCCGCTGAAATCATTACGGAACAAATGCGGCGGGAGTTTGGAGCACCTGGAAACGTTTGACATTGCCGTCGTACAGAAGGGTTCAACTCCGTGAAAGACAACGACGAATCCGTCAGCCGATTGGTATTCATTCGCTTCGAGGACAAAGGAAGCTTGTAATCATCACACATCACTCCGAAGTTTATGTTCGTGACAACATTGACGGAGCTCAACCTTCAATGTTGCTATCCGACTTGAAGTTACATTACTTCACCCTGGCGGGGCCAGCTTTATTTTGTCTTCTTTCCCTTCTCTTTCAAACGGGTAATTCTTGATGTCCTGAGATGGGAACACACATTCCTTTGTAACAGCACATCCTAGGGTAATTTGAAATTTTGAATGCAATTGCGTTTTCCCTTGATTTTCTGGACGTCGTTCTGTCGCACAATTAAAGAAACCTCGAGTGACCGAAATAATGGAAATGATCATGTCTCGTCTAAATCACTCTATGTGACCAATCATATCACAGAAATGTTACTTTTTGTTCAGTGTGTGCTTGCGTACGGGTATACGTACGTTTTGATGACCGAAGGATTATTACTATGAGAAGAATATTACTAAGAGTAGGAGATAATTACTATTATGAAGTTCCACGACCAAAAGGCCTAAAATGCATGTGCTTTTCTGTCCTTTCATAGACCCCACCCATCTACACCCTCCATTCCTTCACAGACCCCAAGGCACACAAAGACCGGTGTTCGGGTCCGGAGCCATCTTGACACCATCCTTCTGACACTGAACGTCCTTCTTGCCCCAGCACTGGGCGCCCTTGAAGTTGTCCCACTCAAGAAACTCGGCGTGGTAATCCTTCTTGGCGCTGACGTTGTTCCAGGCTCTCCATACCATAAGAGTGCCCTGGTAGAGCTTACGGCCATCAGGGCAAGTCTTGCCGTTGGTGCCGTTAGGGAGCTCGAGAAGACTGCCCTCGTCCCATCCGGCGCAGTCAGGGCCCACGATCAAGCTGACTCCGCCAGATGCCACGGCGAGGGCGTCGTCGGGGTTCTCGGCGCAAACGGTCGTGTCGCACTTGACTTGGAGACACATGTTGCTACCGTAGTTGTCGCGGAAGGCATCTCCACGTGGAGCGATGTCCTGGGCAGTGTCGATGGCGGCAGATGCACAGAGCTGGACGAGCGCCAGGTAGGACAAGACTTGCCTGTATTCCGTTAGAAATTATCAAAATAGAGAAATGAGGCGCTGGAAATCTTTAGAATGCAACTCACAACTTGGAGAACAACATCTTGCTGAGATTTCTAGGGACGGCGACGGCGTTGATGCGCTCTGACGGTCTGCCGGTTCGTGGCGATGGATTTCTGGGATGCTGGCTTGAAACTTGCAACAAGACTTCGTCTTTTCCAGAGTATTTAAGGCATGATCGTTTGAGAGACGACAGCCTCAGAAGCTCTGTTGGCCGAAACTACCCGAGCCATTTTCGCCTTCATCAAGACCTTCATCAAGACGTGGGACCGGTCTGACACACACATACAACTCTCGTATATGATGGTTTATTGCAAAAGATCATTCAGACATCAGAAAAAAGTTTTACAAGAAAGATCAACAGAGTGTTTCAGCGGGCTGTCCTCCGCGGGATAATGTTTCTAACGGCTAAATCCTACATCGCTAAGTACAGAGTGGCTACGACAGGAAATTACCGAAGGCTACTTTTAAAAGGTTATGACAGCCCTATTCAAGAAGAAGCCAATGCCATGCCTGATCTAACAAGTATGCTTGACCCACTGCGCGACGATCAGATCACTTGGGCCGGCCTCGGGAGGAGCCTCACATACAAAAACACCTTGATGGCCAGCGGACCACCTTGAGGGTCGAGAACCAGATCATAACATATTAAGAGCCCCACACACAAGAGCCTCAAAAGACCCAAGTCCTACTAAACTTGCTCAAAGTTTACATGCAGAACCCTTCCCTTCATCCTGAAACAACACGGCAAAAATGAAAACAACCCGTAGCTCGAGCTAAGCTTGACATCATTGCCGTGTCTTGTTCCCGCCGCAATGCTACCTAGGGATCCCACAACAGCTGACATGTAATTAAGTGTGTCACTGTTTCATACATTAGACTTCCGTACAAACAACTGTCAAAAGCCGACAATAGTTGGCGATCAACAAAAGTGGGAAGAACATGCAAGGTTACAGGGAAGCGGGTATATCCTTAGTCAAGTTGGTGCAGCGTCGGCAAACCTCACTTTCTGATTCAGAATCGGCAGGTAGATCCGCAACAAAAAGTCTGCCCTAATATAGTAGTTTGTCAGAAGCCGCACGTGCAGTTTGTCTCTTTTGGGATGCGGCTCCGCAGAAACTGATGTCGCGCATGAAGACATGACGCGCATTTGGGTGAGGGCTCCCCTGAAGCGGGAGCAGACACCTTCATCTCTCAACTCGGCTCAACTCAGCGCAGCTTTTCTCAATTCAGGTTGACGAACGGTTCTCTTTCCGAGAAAAGGGAAATAAGTCGCCTTTCTTGGTTTAACCTTACGAAATCCGGAATAGAGGCCTTTCCGGAAAAGCAGTTATCTGATCATCTAAAGTTTTCGGGTGACCCACATTGTAATGTTATCTGATCGCCGAAACTTTTCGGGTGCTCCGTGAACCCAACTATATTTGCTCAACTAGGGTTTTTTAGGTGCTCCGCATCGTGAGAATTGCATCCGTTGGCACGATATTATTCTCGTCGATACTACGGTACTTACCGCCGTGAGACTCGGACGAGGTTCAACATCGCCGAGCTTGGATTTTGACATGTCGATGCAATACTGAAGCAATGATTATAAGTAATACACAACGACTTCACGATAATGCCTTCTTTTTCCTCTTCATCGGCACACAAGTCAAGACTTAGACAGCCGCACTGTCCTTTCCGGCCTATTTCTTTGTAACCGGCACGATGTTCTTCTCTAGTTTCACTCTTTTGCTGGCCTCGGCCACAGCCGCTACGGCCCAGGCCCTGGTACCTGCCGCGCCTCCTGCGCCCATCGGCAAGGTTGACTGGAGAGCAGTCAACTGCAGCGGTGTCATCGTCGACGCCAAGGCTTTGCCCGACAAGCGATGGGAGGCGGCTGGTGCATCGGATGCCCTTCACGAGGTCTTCGCTGCCTGGCGCAACTACACCACTGGACCCGACGAAGTCAAGTTCCAGTTCAGCGAGTTCGTCTCTTGGTACTTTGGCGGCCCCGAGGAATGGCACTGCAAGGAGATCTTCGACGTGCCTTGTTCGACCACGCTCGTTTGTGAGGACACCAAGTATCCCGCTGGACATCTCATCCTCAACTCGTTCTCCAAGCTTCACAGGGTTAGTTACACAGTTCTTTCTTGCTCCCTTTTTTTTTCCTTCTTTACATTCATGTGGCTTTCCTATTTCTGATCTCATGCTAACAAACGTATTAACAGTTCCACCACCGCTACTTTGAGGCTCTCAGTCTGGCTCAGCAGGACATTCAGTCCGAAATGGACCTTTTTGCCGAGTCTTTCTCTGTGCCGCCTCCCAGAGACGAGTCCAAGGACCAGACTAAGAGAATTCTGCTCAACGTTGCTTACGGTGTGATTGGTATTGCACAGGCCTACATGAACAACTTTTGTAAGTTTGCAGCCCCGCAGAACTAACCCACACTTGACGAATCATGTCTCTAACTTGAGTGCGCAGTCATCTTTGCAAAGCCTGTCGAGCAAGCCGCTGGACAGATGATCTCCCAGGTCTGGCGTTCGCAGTTGACGACCACTCTCAGTTACAGTATCTTCACTGGTTGGGCCATCGGTAAGGACTACATGCTTCCGTAAGTGACGACCTTTCTTCAAATCTTCAGAATGGCTTGCTGACCAGATTCCACAAACAGAGGCAAGGACCCCAAGGTTCAGTACGGATCTCTCGGTGCCATGATGGGCGATGTCTTCGACAGCTGGAAGGCCACCCAGACAGCCTACGTCGACAACATCTTCTCTCCCAACAACACCGAGACCGAGAACTTCCTCATTGCGGCTTTGGACAACGGCCTCATGGGTGCTACTCCAGATGACCTCAACGCCTACGAGATGTCCAGAATGGTTCAGAAGCTGTTCTACCCCCGCTTCATGGTGTCCATCTGGCAGACTCGCAAGTGGTCCAAGAGACCCTTCGTCCTGTAAGTCACACACACACACACCAAACAACCCGTTTGCCTCACCTTCTTACACATTTCTATAGGAAGACCAACCTGCCTTGCAAGATGGCCACGGGCGAGAGAGACTCTTCCCTCTGGCCCTTCCTGCCTGACAGCGACCACGCCAGAGCCGCCGCCTGCTACGAAGACAGACTCTTCTACCTCGTCGACATCAGAAGCGAGGGCGTCAAGCTGACCACCGAGTACCCCTCCATCCGCCCCAACATCTTCAAGAGCAAGCACTGGCCCCTGACGGCGCTCTTTGGCACGGAGACCATGGACGGCTCCCGCTACGGCGGCGTCACGAAGGAGGACATCGTCGCTGCTGCCTACGGTGGCTGGGTCGAGGGCGGCTACAAGAACAACGTCTACCAGCCCAACTACACCGACGTTTCGCCCCATGCCCAGGCCAAGCTGTGGTCCGACCAGGGCAACCGCAGCCCCGGCTTCGTCAACATGACTCTGTGCCAGAACATTTACACCATTGTCGGTAACGTTGTGCACGGCAAGCCCGAGCAGAACCCCTCGTGGCCCTGCGCGCCTCTCTCTGAGATCAAGCCGCTGCCCCCTGCTTGATCTAGTGGGATGTATTGAAGATCTCCTTTTTCTTCTTGAGGTGGAAGGGTGGTAATGATTGGGAAAGGAATGGAAAATGTTTGGTGGAAAAAGTCACTCGTTCAAAAGTTCGGCTATTTAGCCTGATATGTCTCTCTTAGATTCAACTGCAGTCTAATCTTAATGTAATATTTCTTTGCGTCTAATGCATTCTGTCGATGGCAACTCCTTGGAGTCCTGCTTTCAATTTCGACACCGTCTTCAGCCTTTCAACTATTCGCTCGAGAATCAAAGCTTTGCAATTAAAGCAGAAACTTCTTCTACAAATCGATCGTCGTGCATCGTCGGGCCTCAAAAATGTTATGTCTCGTTGAAATCCGGTCCTCGATAATGTTCCCCGCATTTACGAATACAGTCGACCTTATTAGTATGGCATTGTTACCTAGATAGAACTTGGCTTGGTCATGGGACGCGAACTTACCATTATACTGTGACACCTCCCATTGCAGAGGATATAATTTCCCCCATTGTAAACGCAGCCCTCGATGCACTCTCGCAATAATTGTGGGCAGTGGGCGCTGCACATGACGGCGCTGACCGTTGGCAAGATGATCAGTGTAAGTGCAACGAGAAATGAGATGTGCTTCAGTGTTGTAAGCACCGAAGTTGACATGACGGAAGATTGGAAACGGTTGTGGTGAGCTGATAGAATTAGAAGGTTGCATGAAATGGACTGGACTTGACATCCACGGTCACGGAAATGACTACTTTATATTTGCTAAATCTGAACGTCCTAGCACTTGTATCTAGAGGATTTGTTTAGTTCTCTAATTGTATCACATACTTCAGACCGGCCTCGACCCGATTTCGAATGATTAGACGAAATACTTGATAAGCCCGCAATGTCAACGTATCGCGTCTTTGTCTTGAGAACTGTCAAAATTTTAAATCACAACTCAAGTTGGTTTAGCTCCTGTGCCACGGGGATCAAACATAGCCAACACTGAATTAAATGTAACCTTGTGATGCCCATCTTCTGCATGCATGGTTTTGTCAACACCTCTGTAGTCGGTTCGCGAGGTTCGTATGCCATGTTGACAGTGCTCTGAGAGATACAAAATCAGGCAACATAGTCTTGAAAGTGACAAGAGATGAGTTAAGCACGGACAGTTTTCAAAATGAATTGTCAGGCCGTGATGCTATTCCTTCCTTCCGTTTCGGCATCGGTCAAACTCGTGCCTCATTCCTTTCTTGTCAAAGCCAGGCAGGCCACGGCAACCCTTCACACCCAATCACTCTCTTCTATTCTCCGAATAGGCCACTTGACCTGTGCCACAACAAACGATACCACTGACAAATTACTCTCGAACGTCTGACTGTGCTTTTCGTTTTGATGTCAATCAATCTTGTCTCCGTTAATTTCGCCCCTGCAACCTTGTTTTATTCGGTTTGCAGCCAGTGTTGACAAGTCAAATCTGATTGGAAAGGAGTCCCAGTAGTCTAAAGTGCCATTAAATATGCACTAACTCGCTATGGGTGTGGTAGCACTGAGATTTCTTTGGCCCGGTGCCAGGCCGGCAAACGCAGGTCAGACGGGACCTCCTCCGGGCCAGGGTCCGACCGGGTTCCGCGGATGGCCCCGGACGGCCCACATAAGCTCCGTAACAGACCTGGTCGATGCGATCTAGGACGCGATACAGCCTTAATTGGTGGCTTTGTCCGAAGTGGAAATAGCCACGTTCTCCATATCAGTGAAGCATCAAACTGTTCTTGTAATTGACATGTCCAATAGTCACTTAGTTCGCATGTCCTGTTCTTTCTAGGCCGTGCTGGCGGTGTGAACGACGCGATCGAGCAAAACGCATCCGTCAATCTCAATACGACCAAACCATGCAACCCAACACACCCAACAACCGAGGTATCCGACATTTGAAAGCATCAATAATCCCTCCGTCCCTCCGTTGGCACCGATCCGAGCCCGCCTATCCAGCCAAGACCACTACGAAGTGTTTTGCCATCCCGTCACGCCAAGAAAAATTAAATCGCGTCGCGCCAAATTTTCAGAAGGCTAATTTATTCTGAGCCGAGGTCCAGCACAGCTTGCTCACTAAATAAATGCCAATTGAATTGGGCAGGTACGCAGCGATTAAACGCCGAACCCCGTCCGCGGGTGGGCCCCCACGCCTGGGAAAGGTGCCTTTCCTCATCCCTGTCCCGGTATCGTCACCGCATCCCGTCCCAACGCAAACACACAACCGCAACCCCGTTGGGGGGACAAGACAGCACACGCAAAGTGGACCTTTCAATATCGGCACCAAAGGCCTGGGTAACACTATCTTTAGCGTATCGCAGCAGGACCACCCAGCAAAAGATAATTTACCAGATTAAAAAAGTAGCCCACCCACCACCACCCCCCAGATGCCTCCCCCTTCCGTCCTCGCTCAATGCTCCAGCACACTCTGGTGCATCATCCGCTCTCTACCCCTCTGGACCGTCGTCCTCGTCGTCCTCCTCCTCGGCGCAGCCCGCCAGCTCGTGTTCCCGAGCATCAAGTCCGCCGATAAGAAGCGAGCGCCGCCGCCCTCACCGCAACCGCATCGCAAAACTCCCTGAGCAGGAGAGACCACGAAAAAAACTCAAAAAATGGCGTCCGCAATCGCCAAAGCAACCCGCACCGAGGCGGACATGGACCGCATCCCGGTTCGCGTTGTCCGCTTCATCCGCCTCGCGACGGCCGGCGGTCTTGCCTACGCCGCGTACAGGATTCACTGGCGCATGCTGCTGGCGAGCTTCTTCACCGGCCCGGGGAAGATCAGCCGGATCCTCATGCTCATCTTTGCGCTGCTGAACCTCAAGAACATGCCCTTCGTCTGGACCGTACGTTCTCCCTTCCTTCAACGGTCGAGAAGACCTCAATCGCTGATCCAGAACCTTATACAGTACCGCGTATGGCACGCAATCCTCTACCACCTCTTCATCCGCAAATCCCCCCGCCTCGGCCCGCGCTCCCTCTTCCGCCCCATGATCTCCCGGTCCCACGCGCCCATCATGGAGATCGACTACAACGTCCACAAGTCCAACTCGACCTACTTCTCCGACCTCGACGTCTCCCGCACCCACCTCTGCACCTACCTCCTGCGCCCCGGGTTCCGCCAGCTCACCCACAACGCGACGACCAACCTCGTCCTCGACCCGCGCTCCGGCAAGCCCGCCAAGGGCAGCCTGGGCATCATGCTCGGCGCCGTGCACTGCTCCTTCCGCCGCGAGATCACCGCCTACGCGCCCTACGAGATGTGGTCGCGCGTGCTCGCCTGGGACCGCAAGTGGCTGTACATCGTCACACACTTCGTGCCCAAGGGCACCGCGCGCCCGACCGAGTGGCTCGACCCCAAGTTCGGCGGCGCGCGCGTGCGCCGCGGCCCCGGGAGCAACACGGACAGCAAGGAGTGGGAGAAGAAGATCTACGCGACGGGCGTGAGCAAGTACGTCTTCAAGCTGGGGCGCCTGACGGTGCACCCGGCGGTTGCGCTGGAGGCGAGCGAGCTGTTGCCGCAGAGGCCTGGCGGATGGCAGGGCGGGGAGAACGGTGTCGGGGATGAGAGTGTCGATTTGAGCGAGGTGCAGAACGATAATACGTGGGACTGGAAGATGGTTGAGAAGAGGAGGCGCGAGGGTATGGTTTATGCGCAGCAGTTTGCCAACATGGACGATTTGCATGGCTGGCTTGACGGCGCTGACGGTGGCGATGGGAGCGCGTTGGGTGTTTTTGGACTAGGTTAAAGGTGGGAAAGTGATGATACCCGATAGAATAGACTGGGCGGAGAGACCTGGAGAATACGACAGTGAGCAGGTCCCATTTGGAAGGGTGCAGAACGGAAAGATGGCCTTAGACTTCATCGTAGATCCTATAATAGAGCTAGATAGATTCAAGTGTACAGTTACACGTTGTATTGATTGCTTAAATGACTAGATTTGTTTTCCCTCCCAACTCCGTGAACAAAGTCCCCTGTGTATCCGTCACGTCTCCTACACAGGCTTGAAGTAGAACGACCCAAAGGCCAAGGTATCCAGGCGACATTTCAAAGAAACTCCTCAAAGGGCCAGAGCGGCGGCGGCAGCGAGAGCTCCGGCCCAGCCAGCGACATGCATGGTGGGTGCGGCGGCAGGGGACGAAGTGCTCGCGGCCGCGGCCCCGGTGGAGGTTGCGCCGCCGGAACCGGTGGAGGAGGCTCCGGAGGTAAGAGCGGCGACGGAGCCAGTTGCCGAGACGCCCGAGGAGACCTGAGAGCAGATCTGCTGGGCCGTCAAAAGGACCTCTGTTTTCTTCTGTTAGTCTACGTTCCCAGGCTTTGTTTCAATGTGTTGGTAAGAATATACTGGTCTGATCATCCGCACTGCAGCTTGACTTGGACAGGCAGTTGACGACGACGGGCGTCAGCTGGTCCTGCTTGGCGCAGGAGCAGGCAAAGTCTGAGATATCGCAGTTGACGGACGTGGCAGCGTCACGGATACATGTGACGGCGCAGGTAGGAATGTCTGCAACGAGCTCGTCGACGGTCTTGGCGGCCGCGAAGGCAGCAAGAAAGGCGGTGATGATGGTGTACTTCATCTTGAAGACTGTGTTATGAATTGACGATAGACGTGCCGTGAATCGCGTTTGAGTCGTTCGCTAGAGCTGATGGAAGGCCGTGTGGTTGAGCGAGCGTAGAGACGAGTGATGCAGATGCGTAGGTGTTGCTTGATGTATTCCGCCAGTCAAGACAGAGCTGGGAACGAGCGGCTTTATTAAAGGCGTGGACGGATTTCGCCAAGACTGCAGACACAGCCAGCCATTTGATCATGGAAACGGGATAGGTCTAGAGAAGCGATCCATTGAGAGCATCCATCGCACAGCCGGATACCTGGCTAGTTCCCCTGCGCCAGTGTGTCGCACCCCGGATTAGGCCACGAGCCGCTTCGACGGATGGGATAGTGATAGGCAGCTTCCTCTCAGGCGAATGGAGAGCTCCTATGTTTGTCAAGTTGCATGACATGCTGTCTCTAGCTGCCACTCGCGGCGAGTCCCAGCCATGATCGGCCACTACGGCACGCTTGGCACGAAGCGTCTGTCATTTTGGCGAAATAGGCCGCTTGGACTGGTTCGCCGTAGTCGTTTGGCTCGTCCAAGTGGCGTTTAGGCTAACCCTCAGAGTCGTGGTCTGATTCGAACAAAGAGGCGCTAGAGTGGCCTCTAGGTGAGTCGGGAGCATCCATTCTGAATCCCCGAACTGGTGAGAATCCTCCGAAAGCGTCAGGGCGCTGGCCTGAAGGGGAGATCCTGGCAACTCAACAGGAATTCTGCAGAAATGCCCCTTTTCTCCGGAACCCGATCACATTTTGCTGTTGATCCGTTGCAGCGACGGCCTGTCTTTCTTCCATTGAGACCGTCTTCAATGCGTACACATGGATGTTGACGTCGATGATTCAGGGTCGCGACTGGGCGCAACATGGAGTAATGCAAGCTTAAGGCACATCGATTAAGCTCATCCGCCCCTGGCCATCTGCTGCAGGACACAATGGGTGGAGAATTGGCGTCTAACCAATTAGCAAACCCCGTCTTCTGGTGCACGGAACGCAGAGCGAGCTCCTGCATTAGCCTGTCCGTCGCTCGACGTGGTGTGCGGTCTGTGTTCTTCCCGTCGTGCCGTCCAAAATGCTGAAGACAAGACGAAAAGCCGCAGTAAACATACTAAACTGTCCCTATATGAGGAGATTGAAGCCTCTGACACTCGTGTCGCACAATGTGAATGCGAGAAACCGCTGATATCCAACCTCCAGCTCCACCCCGTAGTTGAAGGCCATGATGGTCGAGAGGCAATACTGTTGACGTCTCGTCTCGAGTTGGATGCTTGATTTGGATCCATCGAGTAGAGAAGCGCTAATAGCTTGCCGCCACAGCCAGGACCAAGCCACCTTGGCCTACTGACCTACAAGATTGGCTTGCTCAACCTCTTGGTCAGCTTTGTGGACTCAAGCGCTCTGCCACCATCCGTCAACCTGCCTAGAACACACACTATTGTGGATGAGTTGCATTAGTAGTACTTTGCCATCATATCCGTCTCAGCGGCAGGCGGATGGCCGTGTCACGCTGTGGTACACACGCAAATCCATCTCAGGCGTCTGGCCCAGCCGGCACCGAACCCTACACGAGGCGTGGCATGCTGCTCACCCCGAAACGTGATGGAGAAGCACTAGAACTGCCCGTCAACCGGAATGAGCAGAGCCATGATAGGATTGGGTAGAACCCCAAGCAAATTATGGACTGCTGCTTTTACGATAGTTGCGAAGAATTCTCATGCCGACGGGAGGCACCTTAACCAGCCTGTCGGGGCGGGACGTTTAGGGCAACCCGCTTCGGGCGCAGTGCAAGTCTAATCCCGCCGGTTGCCCTGAATGTCATGGCAAGAACGCAAACGGAATGCTGAGGCAAGGTGAACGAATGAGAAAGGCCAATACGAGACATCCGTTATCACGTGGGTTAATCCGAATCCGAGCTGCCGCCACTGGTCTCAAAGGCCCGGCCGCTTCTTGAATGGCCTCGCTTGGCTTGGGCGAGCTTATCTCAGGCACGATCTTGCTCCGTCTGTCTGCTGGACACCAAATCGTGAACATCTCTGTTCTGCAGGTTGTTGCCAACAACGGCGCATCCAGCTGCTAGCGACAGATAACACTCATCAACAGGCGCTCATCGCCGGCAGGGTCGGGATTCTGTTTGTGCTGAAGTGCGGAATGCATCGGCCCTCATCTCGAGAGAGCAACATGATGGACAAGAACGCCAACAGGACCCCAGATGATCTGCTCGACTCTTTGTCGTCCACTGCTGCATGCGGCCGCAACTTGATCGATGGAAAGTAACGACAAAGCGTCTCTTCAATTGTAGTCGATACGTGGTCCAGACCTCCCGTTGAGATCGCGACTTTTTAGTGTAGAAGCCGCCGCCGAAATCCAGGACCGCGGTTCTCCATCGTCATACATGCGGCACGCTTGAAGGCTTTCTCCGACATTCATTCCGTTTCGTTGTTAGACTCAATCCAGGCCAAGGCCTTCGAGGTGATCCACGTTGACAGAGGGGCCATCGATGGAGCCGAAAGTGCCAGTTGTCAGTCTTGACGTTGGGCAGCAGTTAATCGGAGGGTCGAGAGGCGCCTGCCAGAGGCGCGAGCAAAGCCATTTTGAGTCTGGGTAGGATGAAGGTTTAACGGAACTTGACTTGAACAGAAGATTGACGCCTTTGAACCGCTCACGATCCAAAGGCCCAGTTCGTTGGTTGAAATGCCAATTCCCAGGCTTGTTGTAATGAGGTTGGCGCGGTTGGTGGAAGCAGAGAGAAGACGAGGAGCAGCTTGACAGCTCACGTGCAGGGGAGGACCCCCCACAGTGTCAGTCCGTGCGCCGATCGTTCGTCATCCACGGTGCTCACGGTGCAGAAAGATGCCCCTCCATTGCAAATGACCTAGCAGCGGCCGTCGCGGGGCAGCCGTCCGGGCTCAACACGCCAAACCGTCAGCCTTCTTCCACAACGCGACAACTACACACCGCAACAAGACGAGACCAGCCTCACATCGCAAATATGCCGGATCAACCGGTCTCCGTTCTCTTCGTCTGCCTCGGCAACATCTGCCGCTCAACAATGGCTGAGGGCATCTTCCGCCACATTACCCAGAAGCCGCCGTACAAGGGACTCATCTCCAAGGTGGATTCTTGCGGTACAGGTACGCGCCATACGTCATGACAAAAACAACCCGACTTCCGGACAGCACCGCTGACAAGAACGAACGAAATGAACAGCGGCGTACCACGTTGGCGATCCCCCAGACGAGCGCACGATGATGACACTTGAAGACAATGGAATCATGGACTACCGTCACTCCAGTCGCAAGGTACGCCCGTTTTACTATGCGATAGCGCTTGTGAAAACCGGATAGCCGCTGACTGCCCCATGATTACCATTAGGTCTCGCCCGCCGACTTTGACAAGTTCGATTACATCTTCGCCATGGACAGATCAAACCTCCAGGATCTCCAGAGGCTACAGCAGCGTGCCCACTCGGACTCCAGGGCGAAGGTGATGCTGTTTGGCGAGTTCTCCGGAAAGCAGAGGCCAGAGACCGTGTCGGACCCATACTATGGTGGCGACGAGGGATTTACAAAAGCCTACGAGCAATGCACGCGATTTACAGGCAACTTTCTTAAGCACCTCTTCCCCGACATCGACCCGAAGGCGTAAGGAGCATCTCCTGCTTCTTAGGAGAAGGCTATCAACGGGGCATGGGAGAGGATCTCGGGGGAGCTCACGGGAATCCTCGGGGATGCGTGACAATAGCCGCGGCAGGCTGCAGCCCGTTTCTTCGTCGCCGCAAGAAGGGAAAAAAAAACTTTGACGCTGGTGGACGAATTGTCAACGGCTGCAGCGCGAAGTCCGGCAACGCGACTGGACAGGGGCCAATTGGGCGGGCCAACAGGATACCATACCATAGCCAGGGTTGGCCGCATGGTGAAATGAGCATCGCTGCACTGCATATTTTACATACAGGCAAAGCATGGGGCATTTGAGAGCGTGTCTGGTTTGATTCCAAAGCAACGTGCATATAGAAAGATTACATTTCCACATACCAACCAACGGCCAATGCAGCAGAGACGTAAGATGAAGATGGAGACGTGTGAAGGTCAAGAGCCCCGTTGCAGACATGCGAAGAGGGACAGGCACCTAAGCGAGATGGGATCGGGAGGACGGCTACTTAGCGTCCGTTCTGCAGCGGCGCCTATCACGGGATAGAGGACGGGTCTGCATAATGGTGATGGGCGCTTGACAGGAGCTCAATGTGACGAGGGCAAGCAATCTGGCCATCTGGCAATCTGACGCCCCCAAGATTCTTCAGGTTCTTCAGCCCTACAGACACATGGGGGTTTAGGGCCTTGTCGTGGCCGCGGTGGCCCGGCCTAGTGTGGTGGTAGCGGCTGGCGGCTGACGGGCTTGATGTCGAGCTGAGATGTCACTTTGGCGAGTAGCATGGACGAACATGTGGAGGATTCGCCGGTGAAAGGCAACTTTGCTGACGGCAGATCTCTCTGCACCGGACGAGTGCGAATGGACAGGCTTCGGGGCTGCAAGCTGACACCTTCGCTTATGGGAATGGTGCTCTGACTAAGGCCCGGGTTTCCAAAGCCAAGATGGGCTACTCGTGAACCTCAATGTCCTGTACCTGTAGTGCACCAAAGTTCGAGGCTGGAATTCCCAAGTCTTGCCCAGGCCCGGCAGTTGACTTGAGCGCAGCGGTGAAGAGTAGAAAAAAACGAAATTGCGCTCTTCAGATCCCAAACCTTGTTCTCCATCAACAAGCTTGATTCAGAGCTGTTTCTGAATGCGAGGCGACTCCTTGGGATCCATAATCAATTCCTCTTTCCTGGAAATTTCAGTGATTGTCGCGCGGTTGCAGAGCTGCACCTCCAGTCACGATCCTCAGCGGTTACTGGCCCGAGGCAGCTGGAGCTCATTCGAGGCGGGCCAATGAGAAGCTGCCAATAGCTGATGGCAGCAAATCAAGTGCGGGCCCGGGGGCCAAGAGTGGGGCCATTCCCGCCAAGTCTGCTCTGGGCCTAACGTCAGCAAAGTGGTACCTCATTGTACCTTGCACCTTGCACATTGATTACCTTGCACCCGACGAGAGATCTGGGCCATATTGCAGCCCCCAATTCCCATGGAACAAAAAAGTTAGAGAGAGGCCTAGCCAGAAGAGAGGGCGCTGTCGAGACCTGGACTGGGCAAGTTTTGGCGCTTTTTGTCGAGTGTAAATGACCTCGTAAGGCGGGCGGGGATCACTGTATCCAATGTCGGTGCGACAATGCAGATATCAACTCCGTATGCCCCCTTTCGCTTTCCCGTTTGCGGTGGGATAAGGTGGCTCCTTCGTACAACGAGCCCCTCCTTGGACCTGCCAGGCAGGCAGGTACGGACAGCTATTCGGTGAAGCCAATGCTGAGTGTGGTGTCCCCCTCCGAATTGTCTCCTCCTGTTGCTCCTCCTCCTCGGCTCGTGCCTTTGACACCCAGCTCTTTTATCGCCTTTTCCTGCCTCTCATGTGTGTGTCTTGCTCCATCCCGTAAGCCATCCATACCTTAAGGTACCCGTCTCTGTGTCTGCTACCTTACCTCCCTGGTCATCCCATCTCATCCTGCCCATCCCATTCCGCTCTGTCCTAGCTCCTAGTCCTGGGTATCTGTCCTATCCATCCTCCTCCACTAGCTACGAAGTACCTTACCTCCCGCGCCTATTTACCTACCTACCTGCTACGTACTACATCAGCTCTTTCAAAAGGTATCCTATCCTACTGCTCAATATCTACCTCTTCCTCCCCTCGCTTTCCATCTTTTCCCTACCTATCTTACCTCCGTCTACCTCGCCTCTCCCGACGCCTGCTCGCACGCAACCTTGCAACCTTCCCGGAAACAAAAGGAGAGACAAAGACGAGAACAACCCGCCTCCCGCGCCCTGGCACTGCATTGTCGATACCACAGGAACCTGCTGTATCCAGCAGATCATTATATAATACCTCCCGCCTGATCGCCGCCGCCCACTTCCCTCGTGGACTCGGCTCTGTCTGACGGGCCATTTTTCTCTTCGCAGCTCTCGCTACCCTGTCTGTTCCGCAACTGTCGCATCGCATCGCATTCCTTGCTCGCTTCCCCACCTTTGCCTCGATTGACTCGCAAAAGATACCCCTCGATTCTCGACACCTTTCGACCAAGCAACATCTCCAACCGCTGGAAAAACAATCCAGCTTCACCAACCGATCCAAAAAGCCGCAATCATGGGTGACCTGCAGGGACGCAAGGTTTTCAAGGTCTTCAACCAGGACTTCATCGTCGACGAGCGATACACCGTCACCAAGGAGCTCGGCCAGGGAGCTTACGGCATTGTTTGGTGCGTGCGACTCCTTCTCTCTTCCCCTCATCCTGCTGCTGCTGCGGCGGCGTTCTGCTGGCCGCCGCCTGCTGCTGCCCCGCCATTCCGCCCAGAAATGCTGACGACTCCTCTCCCGATGCAGCGCCGCCGTCAACAACCAGACTCAAGAAGGCGTCGCCATCAAGAAGGTCACAAATGTCTTTAGCAAGAAGATTCTCGCCAAGCGCGCATTGCGCGAGATTAAGCTGCTCCAGCACTTCAGGGGACACCGCAACGTGAGTCCTCTGACTACCGCAGAGCTGTTTCCAACAGCCCCGCGCGCCACCACCCCTCAGCTGCTGCACGACGACGCCCCAGACAAAATGCTGACAGCCTGCTTCTACAGATCACCTGCCTCTACGATATGGACATTCCCCGACCCGATAACTTCAATGAGACCTACTTGTACGAGGGTACGCCTTCTCCCGAACGCATCCGCTCGTCCGAATGCGGTAAAATGCTAACTCTCGTGGTGCTCCAGAGTTGATGGAATGCGATCTCGCGGCTATCATTCGATCCGGCCAGCCTCTCACCGACGCCCATTTCCAGTCCTTCATCTACCAGATTCTCTGCGGCCTCAAGTACATTCACTCCGCCAACGTCCTCCATCGCGACCTGAAGCCCGGTAACCTGCTGGTCAACGCCGACTGCGAGCTCAAGATTTGCGACTTTGGCCTTGCGCGAGGTTTCTCCGTCGACCCCGAAGAGAATGCCGGATACATGACGGAGTACGTTGCCACCAGATGGTACCGTGCTCCCGAGATTATGCTGAGCTTCCAGAGCTACACCAAAGCTAGTATGTTGTTTCTCCAGGCGCACATGCAACACGTGTCTCCCTTGTGCAGCTTCTGACAAATCAACAGTTGATGTTTGGTCGGTGGGATGCATTCTGGCTGAGCTTCTCGGCGGCCGACCCTTCTTCAAGGGCCGTGACTACGTCGACCAGCTGAACCAGATCCTCCACATCCTCGGAACTCCTAACGAGGAGACGCTCTCCCGCATCGGCTCGCCACGTGCCCAGGAGTACGTCCGCAACCTGCCGTTTATGCCTAAGAAGCCTTTCCCCAGCCTGTTCCCTCAGGCCAACCCCGACGCCCTCGACCTCCTCGACCGCATGCTCGCCTTCGACCCCTCAAGCCGTATCAGTGTCGAGCAGGCTCTCGAGCACCCCTACCTCCACATCTGGCACGACGCTTCGGACGAGCCCGATTGCCCCACTACCTTCAACTTCGACTTCGAGGTTGTCGAGGATGTCGGTGAGATGCGCAAGATGATTCTGGAGGAGGTCTACCGCTTCCGTCAGCTCGTCCGCACCGTTCCCGGAGCTACCCAGGCTGGCTCCCAGGCAGCTCAGCAGGCCGCCGCAGGCCAAGTGCCCATTCCTTCTGGTCAGGCCGGCTGGACGTCCTCCGACCCCCGACCCCAGGAGTACCTTGGTCACGGCCAGGGCAATGGTCTGGAGGCCGATCTCGCCGGCGGCCTTGATGGCAGAAGGTAAACGGTTACGAAAAGATTCTGTGCGGCCCGAACGGCATGCAGCATGCAAAATCGGTGTTGGGATTGCAGAGACTGGCGGTCGATTTTCGACGTTTTGGATGGGATGTCATTTCGCGCTCATATATTCGGAGACCTGAAACTTGGACTAGCGGTCGACGACGACGTAGGCATAGGCATTGTCTTGAATGGCAGCTTTTTTGGTAGAAGAGTTGTTGACGGAGAAAGACGTGGGGGACTGGATCACCCGAGGGGCTGAATGAACACACGACAAAGAATAAGGAGGAACAAGTCCCAAATTTACCTAATTCCCTACGTCCCTGGCAGTTCGACTTTTCAGATATCTGAGATGTTTTGTTTCTGACCGGCGCTTAAAGATGTCTCTCAGCTGGACATGCGCGACTAATGACTGATTGAGGTTTGCCTGCTAATTTCGTTGATCAGAAGTTTCATTGCGAGTATGCAGGTTTCAGTTGAGGTCGACTGACGGGCTTGGCTGGCTCGTCATTATCCACTGTAGATGTCTCCGCGGAGGATGGTCCCAACTAGGGTCTGTTGAATATGGCGTGAGTGCTCAGGAAATATCTCCTCTTGCCGCATTCATCGTCGTACTCATTAGGCACGGTAGGTCAACCTCGCACTTGGACTCTTCATCGCCAGTTGGCGTAAGGGATGTAGGTGTCAAGTCCACACGACGCCCTGCAAATTGGCAATGCCGGTGAATTCTCATGGGTAGATGAACAGGATGGCGTTGGCGGAGGAGGGCACAGGCTTTTTCTCTCCTCTGTCGAGTTCGCAGCAGTTATACCGCAATTGCAGGCTTGGTTGCCGGAGTTGCCGTCTGCTATAAAAGACGGATGTTGTCAGGAGACTACAACTCATCGCAATATTTTCGGATGCGATTAATTTCGGATACGTTGATGGTAAGAGTTGAACGACGTTGAACGAACTGTTGTTCATGGACCACCGTCGGCGTAAGAATGTTGGCAAGTTTAAAGATAGACGTGCATCTCGCTATCACCGCTCGCTGCCTTTGGGGTATTGGTCTAGAATACGTCGGGGATGGTTGTAGGAGGAGATCGTCGCGAGGGCTTGGATGTGGGGAAAGCTCACTGAAATGGATGGGTCAAGACAGCAATGAGCTCAGGGCCTTTCGCAACGTCAACGTCACCGCCGTCTTCTTTTTTTGGCTCTATTGTTGGGCGCCCTCAGAAAAGTTCCTTGGGCGTCTTTATACGGCCAACAACATGGCCTCGGAGTGGGAGGCTTGGTTATTCGCGCACTCCCTCTGCTATAAAAAAGGGAATATTGCCTGGAGGACTTGCGAAAAAACCAACGCCAATCGAATGGTTTCGTGGTGTTCTATCCAGATAGGAGAGCTGCGTGTCCAGACAGCTGGACGGTTTGTTTCTCCCCGATCACCGTGGATGGAGACTTATTGACGGAGAGTCTCTGAATGTCGCTGATCATTGCTTGCGGTGTATACTAGCATAATCATCCGTGAATATTCGGGTGACGAAGGCTTCATGAGCACGCGTCCAAGTGAGGCTAAGGTACGGACAGGTCATGTCTACAGTAAGTTGAGGGATTCAGCAGCGGTGACTTCAGAACAAGCACCACCACAAAATGGGACGCTAGCAAAATTCTGAGGCGTCCTCAGAAAGGCTCTTTGGGCGTTTATATTATCAACAACCGCGCCTCTATGTAGGAAATTTTCTGACCTATACCAATACCTGCGAGCAGGCATGGTTGTGGGATCTCATCGATGAAGCGGGACAGGCACCTGATTTCCTGAACAGCTGGGCGGTCTGGTGTTCCTAGGGAATCCTTGGCCTCAGATTCCTTCAAAGTGCGGCGGCCGAGTTATTTCTGTTTCGCTGTCGCGTATCACTACTTTTTGTGTATTATGAAAGAATAATCCGAGGAATACTGCAGAGTAGGAACATGCAAGCTGCTTGTTTAGTGCGACCGATGAGACCTATCAACAGCAGCAAGAAATCTTCACCTCCATTTGCTGTGCCGACTTCAGAATCATACCAAAGAGCTGCCAATATTGGATTGCTATCGGGTAAATTCTTTGCGTGTTTTATAGAGGCTACAACTCGCCATCTAACTTCTAAGACGAGTCTCAGTCCGCCGACCGTGAAATTTCGGACCTGGGCAGTACCTATGCTTGCTTGCTGTTACCTTCAGCTAGAACTTCCTCATTGCTAGCATTTTCGGAGGTGTATTCTGACAAGAGACTCAAGAGCGTCGTTATCTACAGGTAGGGTCTTGTGTCAAGAAGGTCACTGTGGAGCAAGTGGAAAGAGGTTGTTCAGAGCCAAATCGACTACAGAGCCGATGATTTGATAGTATGTACCGTGTAACGCCTACTAAATACAGTTGAAAATCAAGGGCCACGAAGAGATGAATGCCAATAGCAAGCCATCCTCCTCATATCCCATGTAAACCTATCCAACCCAACCACATCGTAAAAGAAAAGCCCCATTATCTTCTCCAGTAGCATCCGCGCCGGGGGTATATCCAAAGTAGGTTTTTGTATGTCGAGAGAACGTATAGAACCGAAAAAGAAACCCGTGAGAGTTTTAGTGAGAACCGTAGAAAAGAGACGACCGCCCCGAGACCCCGTGAACCGATGTATGGTTTTAAACGCCGAATGAAAAGATGGAAAGTGCCTCTGCGCCAGAGAGCTTATGCCTTGGGGCCGTACATCCAGTAGTACGCCGCGTACGGGACGTTGTCGGACGCGCCGGGAGTGGTGCAGGCGTGGGCGACGCCGCCGGCGGTGACGACGCGGTAGATGGAGGTGATGCCTTTGCTCGCGCCCTTGTCGCCGAGGCGGAGCCAGTCGACGGCGCCTGTCTTCTCGGGGCCGACGTCAGCCGCGGTCGGGGCCTTGGTGCCGTTGAGCTTGCCGCCGGCGAAGATGTCCTCGCCAACCTTGAAGGTGGGGACGCCGGTAGCGTCGAAGAAGTGGACGCCGATGAAGGGGAGGGCCTTGAGGCCGGGCATCTCGAGGTCGGCGCCGGGGGTGGGGAACGGGGAGGCGGAGGAGGCGCCGAACTTGGAGACGCCGTCGGAGGTGAGGGGCAGCTTTGCTCCCCAGACGGCGTTGGTGGTCAGGCTGTTGAAGGCGTCGATGGAGAGGGCCTGGGGGCCCTGGTTCGGGTAGAGGGACATGGCGTCGTAGAGGGCGGCGAGGGCGCCGGTCGCGGTCGCGCTGATGGCGGTTGCATTGGTGCCGGTGCAGGTGTAGTTCTGGATGCCGTGGCCGAGGGCGATGTGCTTAAGGACGAGGTCATCTGCGGGCGCGGGGAGTTCGACGCCTTTGGAGAGAGTGTTAGTTATGGTGATGGCTTCAAGAGTGAGAGTGTGTAAGTGGGGGTACGTACCGTTGCCGCTGGTGGGAAGAGTGGGCTTTGCGGGTGAGGTCGCGCAGCCGCCTGGTCTGGGAACTGGGCCGGCGGAGGCGAGGGCCAGGGTGGCTAGCAGGACAAAGGTCTTGGCGAGCATGTTGTCGGTCTTTTGGGGGTATTGTCTGTTGGTGATCGACAGGCTGGAGGACGAGATTGGGAGCGGTTTGGTGGGAGATCGGGATGCAGAGATATATAACAAAGTAATACCGGTGGCCGGAGATCTTTTCTTAGATCAAGTGGATTGGATGCACGCAGTAGGCAGGTGAAAAAATGAATAGGTGATGCGGCGGGCCGAAGAACGTCGTGGTGGTATGGGGCAATCTCGCAGAGACGAATTTAGGTACGGCGCTTAAAATCGTGCAGGTCGAATGGGGAACGGTCTTGGGCCGAGACAGGACTAATGCCGGTCAAGCGAAGACGAGAAAAGCAACTCGATGAATAATGGATTTGAGTGAAGAGAAGAGCGGGTTGACAGAGAAGGAGAAAGGGAGAGAGGAAACAAGGAAACTTATGAGTTGATTGAGTTTGATGCGATGAGACTGGTCTGGAGCTGGAACGACGGAAGACGGGACGGAAGCAAGTAGACTTTATATTGAAGAAGTGTTCGAGGTCTGTTGAACTGGGAGCTGGGATGATGGGCTGGCCGCACCAGCACCATCCACACCCGAACGAGGCGCACTTAGTTCGGGTCTGACAAGGCAGGCTTCCTTCTCAGAATGCAAGGCGGTGCAGGGGGTCTCTTGGAGGCAGGCCGCGATGGCATCCGGAAGGGGTTCATGGGGGGCACGCTCTGGGCAGAGAGAGGTACGGAAGGAGAAGGAGAATTGAGGCAATTGGGAACACGGAGTCATTCTTGGCCCACCTCCATGTTCTTCTCATGTGTCCCTGGAGAGGATGGATAGGTAGGATGGGATGCGAGGTCATGCAAGCATCTCGTCCGTGCCCATGGAGAGTTTCTTTCTCGAGGGCAGAAAGAACGCCCGTCGACCCATGTCGGGTATGGGTAGCTCGTGGCAGTGGGTGGAGATTGAGGTCAAAGAAGGTTGCCGAGTGCCATGTTCAAGCCTTCCCCTTTGCTCTCCCAACGAGGTATTCCTGGAGAGAGATGAGACGAAGGGGGTTCGAGTGTGCAGTGCAAGTGGAAGGTGGAAGGTGAGAGCAAACGGGCAACCGTAAAATCAAAGGTACGTACCTCTTAGACTACCTAGTGTACCGGGGGAGGAAGGCGGTGGCCCCACACCACCACGATGGACCCTTCCCCTTCCTTGCGACGCTCTGCGGGGATGCCTGGCGCAATGCGCGTCTAGTCGGAAGGCAGCCACCAACCACGCCGTCAACCAAGACGGCAGCCGTCGCCTGTCTGTAGGGTTGCCAGTGGCTGGGAGGGGCCCGTTTGCCGGCCTTTGCAGCCAGTTGCATTCAGTTGGCAGAAACCGTTTCTTCGTCGAATGTATCGTTCCTTCCAGCAACTTGCACCACAACGCAGTCAGCCTGTTGGGACCTCTGATGAATACATCGACCTCGACTTCGACCGACCTCGTGGCTCAGAAACATGGCTAGCATCTTACCCGTCTGACTGCATTCATCCTCAAAACATGGCGTTGGGAAAACGCTGTCAATCAATCCTTCAAACAGCCACGCGAGCCACCGTCCCAACACGCCGTTCTTTGGGGTTGCCTAATCTCCCGATTCCAAACGCTGACACCTCGACCAGGGCGATGAGCCCCCTTCCTCGATAAAGAAACAAATTATGACGGAACATGTCAGCAGCGATGGCTGCAAGCTTTTGCATCCGCTGTGCGCCTACGGATACCTACTACCTACGAGTCGATGACAATGAATCTGGGTTTTCGCTTGGAATGTCTTGGGTTTGTGGGAAAGCGCGCGGATCTCTGAAGCCAAGAGGCTTGGCCATCTTGGCTTTTGAATACACCATCCAACGTCCGCTTGTCAGACAACCTCGCCGTCTGAGATAGCCGACATGGTGCCAACTCTGTCTCTCCTCGTCGTCGTCGTCGGTGCCACCGTCTCAACAATGTCCTGTCAAAAGTCGACCCTGGCTGGAAACCTGTCGCGACCCCTCACGGACTGGAAAACGCCACTCCTCCGCGGACGTCAAAGTACCTTCCTCATTTCCCATCTGCAGCCCGTCCAATGTGGCGCTCGCTTGTGCCATGGCCTTCCTCCAGAATGTCACCTCGCCATACCGTTTCTCTCGATACGGTCAAGTCTCCATCGCGGGTGGGCGCGGCTAACCGGCCACTTCGAACCCCTCACAGTCTCCATCCTTGTGCGCCTCTCGCCCGCTCCCCGCTAATCCGCATTCATACCGCAATGACGGGCTGACGGTGGCCAAGGTCCCCTCAGGATGCACTCAACTGTCGGCTGCCACGCTTCCGCTAAGCACGCTCACAAAATATAGCACGGCTGCTCGTGGGACCGAAGCCGTTGGAGGAGCCCACCATCCCCGCGCTGACTGGCTCAATAAGCGGCATTGCTTCTAAAATTGATGGCCAGCAGGTGCAGTAGGTCGTACACCACCTAGCGTGAGCAGTCACAGTGAGAGAATTACTGAGGGGTTGTTTATTTGGGGAAGCATTGGCAAGACACATGACATGACATTGTTTCCCCAAATACCATCACTGCAAAGACACCACCGCGGAAGTGCCTCTTTCCGGGAGGCTGGCCATGACAATGACAAGATCCAAGCATCTGGGCATCTTCGACGCCCGGAATGTCGCCGACCGGCCGACCGCGCCGTTTTCTTCTTCGCTGCTTACGATCAACGGCACTCCGATAAGCCCGGCTGCCGTTCCGACACCCAACTTTCTCGGCGTCATGTCCCCTGCGTCCAGAACGTTTCGTTTCCTTGCTTAGGCGACGCACTGTTCACCACGGGAACAATGTCTGTTCGCCCGCAACGCTCCACTGATTCTCAGAACCCATCACATCACAACCGCACTTTAATTCAGACGCGACTGGAACCTCTCGTCTCCTGACAACCGACCCCGTATTGAACCTTTTCTGCAAAGAAACAACGATATTCTCTGCCACAACCTCGTTTCTTATCCAGGCCGTCAGCCATCACGATTCAAACATTGCGGACCTGAAACTCGACGCAGTCACGTCACCGTTACCTCGTCTGGAGATCTGCAATACCACACCGTCCCGTCAGTACGGACATTTTTTTCCTTTCCCCAGGATACGAGCCATCTCTTGCCCTGCCACGTTTGAGATTCCGCGGGAGGCAAGGGGATTTCGGTCGCGGCGGCGAGCTTCTCCCGCGCCTTGTCCACAGCCAAAGGAAAATTCGCCGGTAAATTGGCAACGGTTCCTGGTGCACGAGTCGGCAGAATCCTACCTTGGAACCGGCGGCGGGGCGCAATGAGCCCTGTGTCATCTGCTTCACCTCAGAATGGCAAACTTTATATGCGATTCGGCCGGGTGAACCTCGTTCGCGGAGTCTCCGTCGGAAAGTAATAGCCTTTCTGTTCCTGAATCACGGTGTCGCAAGTGTCGTCAGCGCCGCGAGGCTTGGTCGCTATCGCTTCTCGTCGCAGACATCTCAAATCATCGTGAGTGAGGCGCGGTCATCATCGTGGCCATCTACGGCGTTCATGCTTATTCTCGGGATGATCCGTATCCCCCATCACATCTATCTGCCACCGTGCTGTCAGAACCAGCCAGCGGGTCGCGAAGCCGAGAAGAATCCCCGCCAAGAACAAGGACAAGCACCAACAAACCCTCACCATCCTTGCCCGCAATCTAAACCCCCATGAGCCGATCTCAGACCCGCGACATGGGACGACGGAAACCTCGTGTAAATCGCGTCTCAGATACCAACCGCGCCGCCCGCACCTTCACAAACTAGGCAATCGCACTCTTCGAAACCTCGAAAAACTCAATTCATCAACGTGCAGTTTGCGTTGCAATTCACAACACCATTTCCCAAAACATTCCCACCTCTAATCGACCTTAACCGTTCTCCAACAAAGGGGAAGCTTTCGTTTCAAACGGCCACTAACTCCTTAGCCCACGTTTCAGACTGTTAAACGCACTGACCAAGTCTTGTACGATTCTCCCCAATTGCGGTGATCTCTCTCTTACCCCAAAAACGACGCCCAACCAACACGATGTTCTTGTCAGGGGAAAGACCACAATTATGGGGGATCACCTTCCCTGGGGAGCCCGCAAGGTCGTTCGTCCTGACTTTTTGCCGATGTGCGGGTGATCAAACGAGAGATACCCATCCTGACCGTAAGATGACTTGAACAAACTTTACTCCGACCGTCAGAGAGGTGCAATGCGACCTGGCAGTGACATTTTGCAGCCCCTGAGTACACCACGATGCTATTTCAATGGTGGAAATGGACAAACACGGGGTCTTGGGGTTACGGATCCCTTCGAAACGGAATTCCTACTTGCCTAGATGCCAGAAGTCTGGAAACAGTGTGCACTCAGGGGTTATGCACAGCAGCGAGTATCCCAGAATCCGTTTGAAAGATGCGTCCCACATGTCTGCCTCCGTGACAGACCCGATTGTACGGCACTCGGCCTCTGCCAACCGTCCGATCAATGCCAAGTATTCCTTGCTATTCACAGAGGCGTAGTTCGGCGACCACATGGCCACGAGGCGCATTCTTTCATTCTTTTCCGTCTGCCTGGGAGAATGAGGACCAACATGCGGCCTGTTGGCCTGGCCGTCGGCCGTTGGTTGTCGACCACCCCCGGATCCTGCGTCGGGGCATTTTACCGACTTCCAGGTTGGGTTGCTCTGTTGGGACCAGGATATAGATTATGGCGAGCTTGGGCCGTAAGCCAAGTTTGTCTCCAACGTATGCCCTCCTGCGGCGCGGGCAACAGGTGGTGTCGCAAAGACGTGTAGCCTGCTTTCGCAACTGACATCTTTCTTGATTTTTAATGACCAGTTCATGGGATTGGAGAGGTTCGGAAGAGGCCCGAGACACTGCATTTCCACCGACAAGGCAGGCTGCGCAAGTTAGGGGGTTCGGCGCGCCCATCATCCGATTTTGCGAGGTCTACTGCACTGCGAAATGCTGGACTAAGGCAGAGTGTGCTTTAGTCTGTCTGCACATAATCAAAAGAATGCATCTGTTTTTCGGGTGATGGTTGAGTGGTCGCGGCTGTGGTGAGCGCGGACACCCACCGCGTCCGTGGGCCAATCAGCGGGTGCGGGACGCAACCGCCAAGCGCTTATTGCGCATGCCACATGCGGTCTAATAGGAGGATTGGGAGAGTGGCTTGTTTGTCGGTCGGATATTGGGCTTGTGGCTCTGTTGGTAGAGATGTGGTGAGTTTATTTTGAATTAGGGACTTGAGGTAAGGGGAGGGTGGTCAGCCGCGGTTGGTGCGGTGGAGGTGTGGGTGTCGCTTTTGAGGAGGAAGCTGGGCAGAGGGAGGATTGGATGATGGGCTGGTGGTGGTGAGGGCGGATGTTCCTTCGACCTGAAAGAGGATGGGGGAGATGTTGGGTGATGGCGGTGACCGCGCTTGTGAGGTCGGAGGGTGCGGTGTGTTGGTACTAAAGACGCCATATTGGGTTATATTCTTGTAGCCGTCTCTGTGGTACATTCTGATTTGCTTCTGAGGCTTTTCAAGATTGAAATTCTTTTTTTTTTTTTTTGGTCAATTTCTTATTCGCTTCTGCTCCTGTACTCTCTGTAGTTTCTCTTGTATTTCCCGTCCTTCTACAGATTTCGGTGGTCCCAGACGAAGCTGCTGTGGTGCGGACCATTCCCCTATCTCTAAGCACTCCCTACAAATCCCGTACTACCACGTTTGAGCACATTTAAACCAAGCTCATAAAGTAGTGGCCCATAGCATTCAGAGGCGGTCAAGCCATCGTCATTTGCGATCTCAATATCAGCTCCCACTATCAAAAGAGATTCGGCTGTCCGGTAGTGACCATTTTTGCATGCCAGATGCAATGGAGTGTCGCCTCGGTCTCCTCTGCAGTTGAAATCGGCCCCTTCAACTATCAAAATTTGAGCCCCGTAGTAATTGCCAGTCATCGCAGCTACATGCAGAGGCGTATTTCCGCAGGGATCAAGTGCATCAACATCCACTTTACCAAGGTGAAACAAGTCCATGAGATTGCAGATAAGACCCTTTTTCTGAGCGCTCACGTGAAGGCCAGTGAGACCTTGGGCATTTCGAAGTCCAGGTTCGATCTGCAATCGGTCAAAAAGGTATAGGGGATGTGATGTATCCCATGACATCTTTTTCCACCTGCCGTACGCACCGGTCTCAAGCTGGCAACTGTCCGTCTTCAACATCTCCGCAATCTCATAAGGGATACGTCTCTCAAGCGCAACTAGTGAACACAGAAGAGATCCCATTTCAGCATCGTCGTGATTGAGAGACTGGACATACTCCGCAATCCAAGACGGCCCCTCGCAACAGATAATGCCAAGCATGATGGGTGTCTGATCATAAGAGTTCAATACGGTTGTTGAGACATTGAACTGAAGGAGGGTCTCAATGACTTCTTCGTTGTTGATCATGAATGCCACATGAAGAGGTGTATTGCCTTGCTGATCCTGAAGGTCCATGTTGTACCCATTTTGGTGAAGGTATGATAGACACACAGTTGAACCGCCGACTGCTGCGAAATGGGGAAGAGCCAAATTTCCTCCACGACGACCGCCAATGATGAAGTCTTCAACAATCCGATAGAAACCGCTTTCAGGTTCTGGATCGGGATTCTTTTTAAGTCTTTCCAAAGCAAAAACTAGGAGCCGCTGGTGATCAAGGATACACGCAAGTCTTGAGAGTGTAAAGACTTTGTCGGGCAACCATGGGAGAGATGGGAGCTTGTATACCTTTTCCCATTTACTGTTGTACTTGTTGATGGTCTCGGAGCATTGGATCCGCGGGGTTCCAAACCTACCTTTCCCGAAAGACTCCTTGACTGTAATCTGAACTCCGAGTTTCATGTACTTTTCGACGAACTTTTCACCAACATCTTGGATACTTTTGGTGCCGGGGAGCAACACCTGACATTCTTTGAAGTGATGGCCCCAAGAACGTGCTGCATAAGTCCCAAAGCTCGACCGAACAGCTGTTTCGGTGTGTCCAGAGTGATCTTGATCATGTGGAATGTTGTCGCGGATATGCACGTCGAGAGATAGAACCGAGATACAACTCTCCGCCATATAACGATGTACCATGTGTTTTGTCATTGATCCTTGCCATCCGCCGAAGCAAGACTGATCCAATAGAAATTCCCTGGCCGTTTGATGAATCAGGTACGCCTTCCTATCATGGAAGGTGACAAAAGAGCCACAGTTCCATTGAATCCAGTCCTTGAACTCTCTTTCCGCCAATAAATCAGAAATTTTCAGTTGGTCAAGTTCGAACGCACTTTTCCAGGCACTGACAGCGATACTGAGCTCTTGGACGAAAAGAGGCTCCTCTGCTGCCAGTATCAGACCCAGTAGCACGCGAACATTCGCTTTTTCGGAAGATTCCATATTTTGGAAGAGTTTCTCGTAGGCCTGGTTGACTGTTTCGGGAAGGCTCTGACAGAACTCTGCCCATGCTTTGCGAGAAGAACATCGGGTTCGTTGAATGCAGTCGAACATCAAATGCATCCATAGATACGTCCTTTGCTTCGACCCCGTTTTGGAAAGTGCTTGACGTATTATTTCCAGCGTCTTTGTTTCGAGCCCGCGCATTTTGTTCCCTAGCTCATTCAGTCGATGCTCCATAACGATGCTGATCTCGCTCTGGATTTGACGCTTTTCATCGTCGTCATCACCGTCCAAATGAACCTTGTTCCGAGACAAATCATTGAACATATCAACGATTTGGGGATACCCTCGAGTCGTAACGATAAACCTGGCTCTTGGCTTTGTGTTGCTGGCAGCAACGGAGCGTTTCAAATATAGTAAAAGTTCTTCCCTCTGACCGGCGTCACTTTCATCGAGTGCGTCCAGGATACAAATGGTTTGGCCTTTGTTATGTTCACTGAGTAGACTTTCAAACACCTCCCATATCTTCCTGGGACTCTTTATCCAAGTGGCTCGGGTCTCCTGGGGCGTCCAGCGTAAACTTTCCATGCAAACATCCACCAAAGCTGGATTTGATTTGAGATTTGATTCGAGAAAACAGTGGAGAAGCGCCCTAGCAACTTCCAAAACGCCTTGGTCTTTGTTTTTGCCATCTTTGAAGAAGAAATAGCAGAGAGTGGCGTTAGGTGCTTCCTGATGGAGTAATTCTTCAATAAGATACTTGGCGAGAACGGATTTGCCACAGCCAGCGCCGGCCGTGACTAGTAGTATTCCTTCACTGCTGCTCAACCAGTTTCTGAATTCCGGATGTTCGGAAAACCATTGGCAAGTTCCTTTAAGCCGGGAGCGAGTAGCCCTGAGTAAGGCTTCATAGTCCGTTCCTTTGAGGTTATGGAGATAGTTCACCCTGACCTGTTCGATTGGAATTGGAGGTTGCTTTGCTTTCCCAGATAATTACTTAGCTACATGCAATCAACCTTCTGTACGATGGATCTTACCTCCGTAGTGGACGTTGTCGATGCGACTGCCTGCAAAGTCTCCTGGAAGGTTTCCATAATTGAAGATGTTGTCGTTGCCTTTCACATTTGTCTGTGTTCCTGTTGCCCCCGCGCCAACTTTCTGGGTTGGTTGAAACCCCATATCAAATTCAGAATCATCCAAAGACGGCTCAACCTCCTCGAGATCCTGAATGGCGCTTGCGGCATCGCCTTTCAAGGTATTGCTCGTTCCTATGATTTCGATCGTAGACAGCCGCTGTAGGCTTTTCCAGAGATCCTCCATCAAACTCTCGACCCGGTTGGCTTTGCTCCCCTTCAGCAGAGCTCTGTAAATGTCATTGAACTTGTCTTTCCAAACGCATGCGGACTCTTCGAATTTATTGCACTTCTCCTCAAGATCGTGAAAGACCTTTGCCAAGGCTTCTGCTTTCGCCCGGCATTCTTCCACGGTCAGACTCAACAAGTCAGCTTGTGCCTTGTCGATTTCAGAGGCTCCCCGACTTTTGGACTGATCGTAAATCTGGCCGAGAAGTCTCTTGACTCTATTAAGCTGCTGCCCGACTGTGTCGAAGGCCTCTGGAAGACCTCGTATCTTTTTGATGCCTTTGTATGACTTGGATGTGGCTTCGACGATGGTAATGACCGAGGAAAGAACCCCGAAGACCTCCATACTCAACGTTGCTGCTCTCAAAAACCGAGAGCGGAGGTCTAAGGACGAAAACAGTCCCGGAAGTGTGTGGTGTAGTCTGCAGAAGTAGTTACTCAGTAAGATTGCGGGGGTTGTGGGCAATGCTTTAAATAGGGCGTCTAGCTGCCTGACAGAGCCGGCTGAGACCAGAATGCAAGCCGAAGCTGATTTGCATTAGCTTCACACCCTCTTTATGTACCAGGTCGCATGCCTCCAATCAATGGTGTGCGCCATCCATTTGTCGGTCCAGCCAGTCTAGGAATAACGAATTGGATTAAATGAGCCCTCCTAGCGGCATGTAATGGCACTCTAGGTCTCAGGCTGGCAAGGGATGAGTTACTCTGGACTTGCTCCAGCTCAGATAAATCTCAGCCAAGCTGACGTGGTCCGCGCGCGTGCAATTCGTCAGGCCCAAGTACAGCGAGTGCTTCTGTGAAAGGAATGAATGAGGCGGTAAGCGAAGACAAGATCGAGAAAATCAGCAATGATGTAGTGAACCGCGGCAGATGACGATCAGGTTTCCATACAACGAATCAGGCTGGAGTTGTGTACGACACAATCCTTATAAGTTTGTAAGCGTGGTAGTACCTCGTTAAGAGACTGTCTCTATTTAGTACTTGCTTTGTTTGTGTAGAGAAATGTTCCTTTCTCTTAGAAATAACGAAGCGATTCAGGTACAGGGGGTTACAAACAAACAAGGGTCGTAGTTATTGTATACCTACCTCTCAAGCGCCTTGCATGGCTATGCGCGCAGTCGTTCATAAATGAGGTTTGGCAGCCTTGGCGTTAGCTTTCTTTCGTTGCTCTTCGGGCAACGCCTTTCTTTGTTAATTCTTCCCTTCCATGCCCCCCCCTCTCTCGCCTCGCGTTTTCACCTAAGGATGATGTATTTGCATCTATAGGATAATTAAGGTTTCTGAGATAACAATTGACAACAATTCTCTAAACAGCTCCAATCTGTACACATGATATTGATGCACTATTACTATGGCCCATTTATCATAGCTACATGAAACGTTCAACGAGATTTGACTTGGTGGTTCAAGACGATGTGGAGCTCGACTCGACATCGAAGATTTGCGGCGGACATAGCTCAGTTGGGAGAGCGTCAGACTGAAGCGGGTCTCTTGATCTGAAAAACTTCATTCAATCAATCTGAAGGTCGTGTGTTCAATCCACACTGGCCGCATTTTTCAATTTTTACTCTTCACGGTCGCGAAATCGAGCAACACTTTATTTTATATTATTCATTAGCTAGTGTGGCAAGCAACTAGGTTCGCTTCATTGGAGGGCGCATGGTGAAGGAGTCGAGAAGAAGACCGTTCGTTGTACATGAAATAGCGTAACAGTGTATGTTGGTGGCCGGAAAACTTTTGGTCGGAACTTATTATCTATACGCGCTGACTCGCTCCGCCTAGTTTTAGAACATGGCCACATAAGTCAAGCAACCAACCTAAAAATTTGGATATGTATATGTCTTACTTATCACAGACAGCTTTTGTGGTGGACGTGGTTTGCGAGCTGAAGTCGTCGGCAATAGAAACTTTAGGGGCCGGGGCAGCTCCGGGAAGTCAATTGACAGCCCGAGTGCGCCGTATTTCCGCCCCACGCCGCCCGGGCCAGCAAACACGTCAGAGCACAAGCCCCAACGCGCCTCCTTACGATCATCGCCAGCGACTCATCTACCTTCCTGAACACCCCCCCTCGCCCAGAACCAATACTCGCTCACAATGTCGCGAAGACCGGCGAAAGGAGACTACATTGAGACCGTAAGCGTCTAGCTCTATGTTTGTGACCAATCGCCGGAAACTGACCGCCGATCGCAGGACACGGGCAACAAAGTCGCCCGCAAGGCGACGCTCGTCGGCACCCAAAACATCATGCTCGGCGGTAAGACCGTCATCCAGCCCGAAGTCATGATCCGCGGCGACCTCGCAAGATCGATACAACCCTCCGGTGGTGCTCCTGGGAACAATACTGCCGTCGCGATTGGCCGATACTGCTTCCTCTCGAGAGGGGCTGTCCTCCGGCCACCGGGGCGGATGTACAAGGGGTGAGCAGCTTCCCTCCTACTCTGGGCCCCAATTGAAGAACCTTTGACTGATTTTCTGATTTGTTCAGTGCCTTCACCTACATGCCCCTCCGGATAGGCGACCACGTCTTCGTCGGCCAACACACGGTCATTCAAGCCGCTTCCATCGGAACTCACGTGCACATCGGTCGCGACTGCGTCATTGGCGAGTTCGCTATCGTCAAGGACTACGTTCGCATCCTCGAGGGTACCGTCGTACCGCCCAATATGGTCATACCCAGCTTCAGCGTCGTGGCGGGGCAGCCTGCGCGAGTGGTGGGGGAGGTGCCGGAAGGCGGACATGAGGAGTTTGAGCTGCGCGAGCTCTACAAGACGGTTGGAAACAACCCTCAGCCCCTGCCGATGTGATTACTCCGTGCTAATGGAGGGGCAACTATCTGGACATTGGCAAAGAGGTGGATGCGGACAGAAGCAGGCCCGTGTGACCATGTGGACACGACCGACCAACCTCGACCTTGAAGCTTTCCCTGGGCGGGTGCATTCTCGTCCGGCATCTCGAAGAGCAGTGGCGGGAAGTTGTTGCCAGTGAGGCATATGAAACGGCGTTTGGCGAATTTACTGGGCATAGAGCCCTTGAGATACCCAATTTCGAGCAGTAGCTCAATATCATCACATCTGTCTTGTACGGAGTTTGAAACGTCAATGTGTCGAGAGTATGCAAAACATCAAGATTCGGTCTTTAATCTTCAACATCGCGTTTCTAGAGCTGCTAGGAACCCAGCAACAAAACTCCACAAGCCGTTTCTTGCCCAGGTCTGCTGTCACTTATGTACATACAGCAAATACCGCCATGGACAAATCTGCCTCGACCCGCTACACGCCACTCCTCTACGCCGCCTAATGCTCAAAACACTCATATCCCTCAGGGCTCACCAGGCCAAATCGAGTCAGCAAGCTTCCTCACCAAGTCCAACTTCTTCACCATATCCTGGTGTGTAATCGAGTTGCCGAGGTGGTGGCTGGCGAACCCACACTGCGGACTCACGCCAATCCTCTTCAACGCCTGCTCGCGGGTCTGGCCAGCCCCCTGCGCCACAAAGTCAGCCGCCTGGAACACCCGCTCCCGCATCTTGTTGAGGTCCTCGAGCTCGGGGAACTTGGACGTGATGACGCCCAGAATGACGTTCTTGTGCGCGGGCAGCTCCTTCAGGGGCTCGAAGCCGCCGGCGCGGTCGGTGTCATACTCGAGGAAGTACGTGTCGGCGTTGATCTCCTTGAAGAGGCGGGAAGCGATGCGGTCGTAGCCGCCTTCGGAGAAGTGGCGGGAGTATGCAAAGTTGCCGCGGCAGAGGTGGATGCCGAGGTGCATGTCCGCCGGGCGGGAGCTGATGCTGTCATTGTAGAGCTTGATGTAGGATTGCAGCAGGGCGTCGGAGTCTTCGCCTGCGTCCTTGAATCCTTGGAGCATCTTCTCTGAGCAGAAGTCTGGATGGTTGTTAGTTTGTCGGCCTCGTGAAACAAACAGAGGGGTGGGAACTTACACGCCAGGTTGGGGTCGTCAATGGTGACATTACGGACGCCGTGGTCGTATAAAACCTCCAGCTCCGTACGGTACGCCTTGGCGACATCGGCGAAATACTCCTCGTCGTTGGCATAGACATCCTTGGGGTATGCATGACCCTTCTTGTATCTCAGGTGGTACCACTCAGGAGCGGGCAGGGTGAGCTTCGCGTCCTTGACCTTCTCAGGAGGAATGAGAGTCTTGAGGTACTCCCACTCTCTGAGATAAGTGCTGCCCTTGTGTTTGATCTTGCCAGTGCACAGGATGGACTCTCCCGGCTTGTGGTCGCTCTCGACTAGGAGACATTGTTAATCACAGAGTCTTTTCTCACATAAGAACCCGATGACTTACTGAAAGCCGCAATGTCTGGCACATACATGCGGAAGATATCCCAGCTAGGAGCAGGAACTTCTTCGAAACCTTCTAGGCCAGGGAAGAAGTTGCCCCAAAACTGATGACGTCGGTACTCGCCGTCATTGATGGCATGAAAGCCTAGGTCAAGCTGCGTTTTGACAATCTCACGAACACCCTCCTCCTCTAGACGGTTCAGCTCCTCATCCGCAGCAATCTCAACAGCCTTCTTCTCATCCAAAGCAATGCGCTTGTCCGTGAGAGCTTTGGGTCGCAACAGCGAGCCCATGTGCTCCGCGCGGAAGGGTGGTCTCTGGTGGTTCTTGGCAGCCATGATGGACTTCTCGACAGCTGAACTTAGGAATTGCATCCTCCAAAAGGGAAACCCGAGCAGTTCGGGAGCTTGGGACTTGATTTAAATAGAATTGAACTTGGGGCTACCTTGTTTCCGAGCGGAATGGCACCCTTCGGCAATACGAAATCTAAACAAGCCCAAGAAAGCTATCTCATATGGATGGGACCATTTGACCGGGGATTTTAGAAGCATGCGGGCAAAACCCGCCATACCTCCCGCCCTTCAGCCGCCACCCCTCGTCTCAACGATGTCATGCCGTTCCATCTTCACCACACATTCCCAAGCTTCGCGCCCACCTTAACCCCCGCTTTCCCCGCCCTTTGTCATAGCTGACGAGGGGGCCAGTGCTCTTGGAGACGGCAAATGGCAAAGTCCGGTAGCGGCCGCTTAATCACGATCCTGTCGTCGTCAATATGGGCAATTCTTGCCTAGCGGTCTGTTGGTGTTGCTGGCAAGGGTTGGAGTTTAAGATGTTTCTTTTCGGAAGGGAGCACTGCATGCGCCGCAGCGGCACCGAGGTGGAGAATGATGCAGTTACTGCTTGTGGAATAAGCAAGTACTGCACGAGGGTTGCGTCGGCTGAAGGAAGCCAAGATTGTGTAATTGCTGACTGAATTTGACCGTTCGATCAATTTTGGGACTTTGGTTTTATCCCAGCCAAGAGATGGTTGTTTACGGCAACTTACAAGTTGAAGCTTCATGAGCTGTCAAGAAGCAGAGACGAAGGCCGGAAGTGAGCTCCGGAGCTCTTATCGTTATCGGCCTTATCGGGAAGCTACAGTGGGGGCCTGTGGCGATTAGGGGTTCCTGTGGTTGGACCGAAACCCCGCGATGACATGCCGCATTTTCCCAGTCTTCCTCCTCTGAGCATTGTCGACTCGAAGTCCCGAGAGAAGCGCGTCGGCTTGCAAAGAGCTTCAATTATCTCAACAGAATATCTGATTCATCTCAAATCAGTTGACCAGTCTAATCCGAACCGTTGTTTGAACCGCCTCAATCGCTCCGTCTGATCTTGAAACTCGCCCCAGCCGAAACCTTCCCGTGAAACAGAGTTCCGCGATCTGCATTGCAGAACCTCAACCACGCAACTTCATCAAATTGTACTCAGCTTGCATCTAATCACATCTCGGCAGAAATCACCAGCGAAATAGTAGCCGACCATGGCCGTCACTATCGACGATCTCCCGAACGAGATCTTGGCCCAAATCTTCACCTACCTCGATCGCCCTGCGCCCTCAGATTCGAAGCTCCACGACCAGCCAAGCTCGCTGATGCTCCAAAACCCCTTTTTCGATAGGGATCTCAAGAACGTGTCCGTCATTACCAAGCTGTGGAGGGCTGCTGTGCTACCTCTGCTCTTTCGCCATGTCGTCTGGACAATCGACCGCTTCGAACTGCCGCTCATAGAAGAGACGCGCGACCCGGCCGCGACAATCGATTTCCTCCGCTTCCTTCGAGACAACAACCTGACGAACTATGTCACCACCGTGACCATGTTCGTCGAGGATGCGTTAGGCGGTGTCGCAACATCGCATCTCGCCAGCAGCGTCGAGCTCATGGAGACTGGTCACGCGAACAAGGCGTCGTATAGCGAGGATTACAACTGGTTGTGGAGGACGCTGTTCGAGCACGTAGATCCTGTACGGCTGAGCATAATCGCGTCGCCACGAGTTCTGGCGCAATTGCTCTCGCGCATGCTCTTCTTGGGGGATGCTTGGAACTTTGACATGCCGCAGCATATCCTGTCTCTTTCGCGGAAGAGCAAGAAGGTGGTCACGAGCAAGTACAAGTCAAAAGCGACTGCGTCCTCCTCGAAGAACGCACCGTCCCCCGAGAACCCGCACCAAAAACGAGTCCCATGCGACTTGTTCACCATCCGTCCTTGGCAAAGTCTGCTTCTCAACGAGGGCTCCTCGACACGAGTCTACAAGACGTACGAATACTATCTCAAGCGCCCACCTTCAATGCTTGGTGCTCTTCTTGGGGCGGAGGAGTTTCCGAACGATGAGCCCTTGATCGCACCATCCATCCGTGACTTCTCCTACGTTGGCATCTTTCCCCTATCCAGTCACTTCAACACCCTCGTCCAACACGTCCCCCGCCTCGACCGACTCTTTGTCCAGCTCGTACCTAGAAACGACATCCTTCAAGACGCCGACGAGATGCGCAACATCGACATCGCCGACCTTTGGATGGAGCGGAACACATCATACTCCATGCTCTTCCGGGAGCTCTTCGACCCCGACCCAGATAGTCCCTGGCTCGAGCTCAAGACGTTCGAGAGCGGCGACGCGGCGGACCGGGAAGCGTGGGAGATGGCCGTGCAGTTCGTCCAGTTCAGCGGCGTGCAGGGATGGAAGGTCGAAAGCGAAGGCGTCTTCGTTCGGGAGGGGAACGAGAGCGGGCCGATCCTCGGGATGTCTCAGTCAGTGGCGCCGGAATCATAACGATTTTAATCTCAGGTGCTAATTTATGTTCAAAAAGACTGCCGGGTCAGCTTAGACGGTGGGCTTTCAATGGAGTTGCTACACTGCCGGTATCCAGCGCGATGCTTTACATGGGAAACGGCGGGCCGTAGGTATGTTTAATACAGTACGTCACGTTGCAGGGTCCCATTCGCAGGCATGACCACGTTTGTAACTGCGTGGGTAGCGTACCCGATTGTGTAAGAAATATTTTAACGAACAGCGAATGTGATTCTTTCAACGACAGCCTGACGGAAGGCCTATGAAAACCATTGGGCTGGATCACAGGCTGTTGGCAGACCTACTTGACGCTGATGCTGACTGCGCCAGGGCAGATTCGACGACGTTCTATCCAAACAAGCCAATGATGATCGTGAACGACACATCTCAGCCCGCGCGATGGGGTGAGATTCTGACTGACGCTAATTTGGGGTGTTTGCAACTCTTCTGTCTGATGTGCAGACCCTTCCCAACTATTGGAAAGGGTAAAATCCTTAGGTGCACGAAAGTGCAGATATTCTCTCCACAGCCGCAACGCGTGGTTCAGCTAGATTCCGCCACGGCGTCTAACGGTGTGACTGGCGTCTCACGCAGAACTTCTACCACAGCCTGACTTTTCCTCCGAACCTTCCCTGAGTTTCACTCCTCATCCTACGGAGCGACTCCTCAAGTCGACAACCGACAATGCGTCGCGCTCCGCTCATCTTTCTAGCTGCCGTGGCGGCAAGCATCACCGCCGTCCAGGGAACGTGTTTCGTTCCCAACGGCACCAATAGAAATGACATTAAAGATTTCCATCTCGACACTTACGAACCTTGCGTGAGCAGCGGTCACGCCATGTGCTGCAACATCAAAAACGGGGACAGATGCGAGGCTAACGGCCTTTGTTGGAATAATGTGGACAAGAAGTTCTGGCGAGAGAGTTGTACGGACCCGACGTGGCAGTCGCCCAAGTGTCTGAAGCTGTGTATCTCGGATGATTATCGTGAGCTTTCTCGGTTTTCTATTTGTTACCCAGCGTCGGTGCTTGTCATGGGTATAATTATGTGCCGATTGGGTTGGACGTGCTAACGACTTGTCTTGCAGAAAGCGATGGCATTGGCGCGACGGGTACAGATATCGTGGTGACTGAATGCGCCGATAAGAGTTACTGTTGCGGCAATGACAACCAGAGGGTCAACGACTGCTGTGAAGAAGGCAAGGGTGTCAGGATTGAGGATGGGCAGGTTGTTACGACATCTTCCTTAATGCCTACTGCGTCCTCAGCTGGCGCCAGCGGTTCAGCGCCCTCGAATAATCAAGCTGGTATCATTGGCGGCGCGGTTGGTGGAGCTGTCGGAGCGGTGGTTCTTGCCCTCGCGGCTTGGTTCATTTGGCACAAGAGGAGGAAGAGTAACGCGAGAGCCCGTGGAGATGCGGCGGACTTGACGCAGAATTACGTTGCTGTGAGCCAGGAAGGGGGGTACCCGACAGTGGTGGAGGCTCCGAGTTATTATCCTCCGGCCGAGATGCCCGGAGAGGGACATCCTGTTGAGCTGGGGTCGGAGTCTGTGAGGTCGACGAGTCGAAGATGACTTGGCCGATGATGTCTCTGGATGTTCTATAGTTCAGGCAGGCGCGTTACTGGAATTTAAGTCAAAATTTATGTTGGAAAGGGTGTCGAATAACGATTTTTCAACCTGGAAGTATTTCGGTTTTCTCAAGTTAAAGTCTTCATTTGGTTTAAAACTGTGTACATCGGTTGACGTTCACATGGGCTGCAGTAGCCTGTGTGAGACTCTAGCTGAAGAAGCTGGGAATCGTAGTGCTCGGCCGGGGGTCATGTCAGCATGTAGCAGAAGGAAGCGTTGCGATCCCGGAGCTGGCACATGGCAGATGCTCTACGACTCATGAATCAGACCTTCTCAGGTTAGGGTAAGTTTCTGTTTTGCGAGTTGCAGAAGTAGCATCATGGCAGCGGGCGAAGAGGTTTCCCAAGCCCTGATCTCGTGGAGGTAGTCCAAGCCATGCTGACCACCAGTTCGAGGTCATCGATCCATTCCAATTTAGTTGAAGAGTTTTGGCCCACTCACTCCTGAGGGAGAGACTACGATTCAGCTGCATCTTCGTTCGAGTAAATATCGTTCGCTTGAGGCTTCACGTGTGTCTTGCGCAAATAGGTGTGACTTCGTAACCTCTCCAGGATGATAATCACAGAATCATAGTAGAAAAGCCTTGTTGGCCGATCTCGCTATAGGTCAATGGGCTGGCAGAATATTTGTGTGAAAAGCCACATCGAGATTAGACATATGTCGGCATCATGGCCGAGCAAATTCTCCATCGTTCACTGAGTGATGATGATGTTGAACTACATCGTGATCCACCGCCAAGGTAGGGGATCGATTCAGGCATTTTGGATTCTTCCTTCCCCGCGTTACCTTAGTCATGTTGATTGAAGTTAGTTGGAAGGCTTAGCTTCATCGAAACTTCATCGCTGCGCTGAACGCCGAGCGCGAGCCAATCAGGACTCGGGATTCGAGGGTTGGGGAAAGCTGCAGCACTTACCCCGGCAGCAGCCGTGCCCCTTTGTCACCAGAAGAACAGACAGTCCGGGGTTTGCAGGCAATCTCTCTCGATTGGCAAGCAGCTCACGAAGCAGCCGCCGTTGCCGCGGAGTGTTTCATCCAGAAACTCAAACAGACCACACATCGCGAGAGGCATGGGACGCTGGGAATGAGGTGTTGTTTCAAGGTGGGGCGAAGGTGAGGCTCAAAAGCAACAGTGACAGCTCACCACAGCTCTCGGTGAGCGTCGGTGTACTCCGCATCATGTGATTTTCGCCACCCAGAAGGCCCAAGCTCGTGTGACGAAAAGCGGGCGCAGTGGGATCGTCAAGCCAATGGGATGGTGCCGTCGCTGCGGACAAAGCCAATTGCCGCCTGTTCCCACTGGCTGGAAAATGCCGGCGACACTCTGGACCGTCTGTGGCCGCCCTGGGCTGCTCGCTGGAGTTGGGGTCCCTGCGCCAATTGGCGGGCAGGCGCTGACCAAAAAGAAAGTCGCAGGCACGGCACGGAAGCTTCTTCCCCAAAATCAATCGACCTATCGTTCGATGTACGCACGGGTGTCGTTGCACTCTACATCATTCCAGCGCCGCACTCCTCCCCTCCGCCCACCTCCTCATCTTCCGCCTTCTCCTCATCATTAACACCCTCCCACCCCCTCATCTCGTCGAGTGTGGCCGTCACCTTTTGCACTCACTTTCTTCTCTTCAGTCTTGTTCCCCGCCCCTCACCTGCGAGCGCAACTTGCATCGAGCAAACACCGAAACCGACAAATACCGACGACTCGGTGGCCGAGCTTCCGCGGCGGATATAGCTTCATTTTTAGCACTCTCGAGACACCTCCAAAATTTGCATTGGGTCGCCCGCGCAAGGCCCTCGATGTCAACGCCCCTTGCGTCCCGACAAACGTGAGCGCTTTCTCGCACGCAAAAAGATACAAGACTTCAATCCAAGTACGAACCTGCATATCGACACCAACAACGCAAAAGCCCGTACCCCGAATACCCGCCGCATACAAGATGGTCCTCACCCACTCGACGAACCACACCTACTCCCACCCCTTCCCGACCGTCACGCTCGCCTACTTCCTCCGATATTCCTCTCCCAAGCTCAATCCCTTCTCCACCCATGTTCTCAGCACCGATACCATCGACAGCCGCCTCGACCCGGCTACGGGCAGGCTGCACACGACACGCATCCACCTGAAGAAGTCGCGCATGCCCGCGCCCGTCTTCAAGCTCCTCCCGGCTTCCATCACCGGCGGCGGCTCTGCTGAAAAGGCGAGCTACGTCCTCGAGACGTCTGTCGTTGACGTCCGCGAGGGCTGGATGCGCACGGAGAGCCGCAACCTCAACTTCATGAACGTCCTTTCCGTCATTGAGAAGCAGGACTTCCGCCTTCCGGCGGATGCCTCTGCTGATGCCGCGACCGACGTTACGACCACTGTTATCTACAGATCTCGTCTCGGCGAGAGGCTACGTGGGGGTAAGAAGGACATGCCCCAGGCCAACGCCATCCCGGAGCAACCGGAGCAGAAGGAGGGCCGTTGGATGCCTGGCTGGATGAGTGGCATCGGTGCGCGGGGCATCCAGCGCAGCATCGAGAACCTGGCTTCAAGCAAGACACAGGACCAGATGGGCAAGAGCCGTGAGGGCATGCGCGTTGTTCTTGAGAGGCTTAGGAAGAACGGCGTCGTCGGCGTGCTGGAGATGATGAGACGAGAACGCCAATTGGCTTGAGGATTCTCATCTGACGGACTTGGAGCGTGTGACCCGGACTGCGGGAGAGAGCACACATTGTACACCATGGATGAAGCCTTCGTTTTTCACGGCTGGACAGTCCGCGAGTCCGCTCCTCGTTCCTGTACCTTCCCCCCTTGTTGTACATTATTCTATGACCATAGCGCGGCGTCTTCATGGCTGATTTGGCGGATGGAGAGAGGATCTCTCAGGCAAAAAAGGATCACGACGGACAACAACAAAAATTTTGGGCTCCTCTGTCATGCCGAACGCTGTATGACATCCCCTCTCTTGTATCTGACACTGATGTAGTCAAAAAATGTAAAATTTTCAATATTCACAAAATGGTCCAAGCATCGTTCGACGGTGGTCTCATCGCAATTTTGGTGTAACCTGGATAGCGCCATGTCTCATGCTCACGGTGAAATCGCATCAAACGCTTTCTTAGACGACCTCCATCGGCTGTCCGACACGGCATGCTAACTTGTGGGGTCTGCGACAGACACGACCGATTTCCAGACTTGACATCTCCGGACCCTGACGAGACGGCAATCAGGCATGTTTCGCCGTCGCAGCCGCACAGCCATGGCCCCTTTAAGCATACTGTCCCAGGCCTTGGCGATCTGCAGAAAAGCACGTTTGGGGTTTGGATGAATTTTGTGCGGGTGACAACGCAGCAGAGAAATTTGCCGCTGGGATGTCCCATGGTTGTCTGCCCCGCGACTGAGGCTTGTGAAGTCACTCCGCTGCGAGCGACCAGAGCCAACAAGATTGGCGATTCGTGAATTCGTGTTTGAATATTCTCAGTAATCTGCGCTTTTAGGGGTCATGTCTAGATCGTCTACAATATAATACAAGCCTATACAACAAGCGCATGGATCACTTCTGCGCCTTCTTCTCCGCCACCAAAGCGGCAGCCTCCTCCTCCGCCATCATGGCCTCAATGTCCTGCGACACCATCCACTCTTTCACGCTATCAAACACCTTATCCAGCATCTCCCCGCCGGCTACAACGTCCGGCAGATCGTGCACGTCAATGCCCGCGCGGTGGTCCGTCACCCGGTCCTGCTGGTAGTTGTACGTCCGGATCTTGTCGCCCCTCGTGATCCTGTTCTTCGCCAGCACAGAGTTGCGCAGCTGCGCCGCCGCCTCCTCGCGCGCCTCGCGCCGCTGCAGCGCCACCCGCGACCGCAGCAGCTTCCACGCGTCCTCGCGGTTGCGCTGCTGCGACCGCGAGTCCTGCATGCTCACCACCGTCCCGCTCGGCAGATGCGTCATCCGGATCGCCGACTCCGTCTTGTTCACGTGCTGCCCGCCCGCGCCGCGCGCGCGCATCGTCTCGATCTTGACTTCTTGCGGGTCGATGTAGAAGTCGGACTCCGGGTTGTTGAAGTCCTCCTCCGCGCTGCCGTTCTCCGGGAAGGAGGGCAGCACCCAGACGGCGACGGCGCTCGTGTGCGTGCGGCCCTTGCTCTCGGTCGCCGGGACGCGCTGCACGCGGTGCATGCCGGCCTCGCCGCGGAAGACGTCGTACGCGCCGGCGTCCTGCACCTCGATGATGGCCTCCTGCAGGGGCTGCTCGCCCGCCGCGCTGGAGGTGTCGCCCGCCGCCTCGGCCATTTCGTACTTGATCACCTGCACGCGGTAGCCCTTGCGCGCGCAGAACTGGCGGTACATCTTGAAGAGCGTGTCGGCGAAGAAGCGGCCCTCGAGGCCGCCGGGGCCCGGCCGCATTTCCAGCAGGCAGGGCATGTGGGCGAAGGAGTCGCGGGGCGTGAGGGAGGCGGAGAGCTTGCGCGAGAGCGCGGCGAGGTGGCCGGTGGTGCTGGTGAGCTCGTCGCGGGCCATGTCGCGGAGCTCGCTGTCCTTGGAGGAGAGCATGCCGGTGAGCTCGGCGATGGAGGCCTGGGCGGTTTCCCATTCGCGCAGGGCGGTGACGACGCTCGAGAGCTCGCCGATGCGGCGGGCGGTCTTGGAGTCGTAGTCAGTCTCGAGGGTCGCGGAGAGGTCGGCATGTTCTTTTGCGAGAGTGCGCGCGCGTTGGAGGAGGGCTGGGGGGAGGGCTGTCTGGGTTTCTGGAGGGGTGTGTTAGTTTGGTGATGGAGGGGCACTGGAGGGACGGGAGCTTGCCTGTGCTAGCACGGCGGATGAATTGGGTCGTCCTGGGTTTCAGGAACGAGCCCAGACACCGGCGGCAGACCCATGGTGCCGCGAGCATACTCGTTGCGCCGGGTTTGGTGAAGGAGGTGGGAATTGGAAGAGAAGGGAAAAAAAAAGTTGGGTGAGGCCACTGGAATTGTTTAAGCTGATCTACAAAAGCTCGGGCAGGTCCAAAAGTTTAGGTTGGCGCTGACCGTTGCGAGGGGTCCAATTGGCGGCGGGAGTGCTTATGTAATAAGCATTTCCTGGGGGTCTATCATTGTCTCAACATTGATTCGCCTCAATTACAACGCTTCTTGCTGTAAGTGGTCTTTCATTTCTGTTTCTGAATCTACGCTGTGCTCCTGAGTGAATTATTAGACACTTGTATATTGTGAGGAAATCTTTGCATTTCAATGGCCAGTCGTACCGCGTGGGATTCATGCCTGATCCTCCTTTACAGATGTACAGACATACTTCTTCCCCACAGGGAAAATGACACACCTGCCCATAAGGGCTTCAATGCCGCATCTTTCTTATGTTCTAGCCTTCAGAATCATGAGCATTATTTTATGAATTGACCTGGTGCCGTCTGAATCGCCTCGATGATTCACACCAGAGTCAAGAGCAGCCGTCGAAGGCAATCACACTGTCAGATGTCACCTATCCATCACTTTTATTCAAGCCTCAACCTCAATTGCTGGCGTGTTCTTCATCGCCTAACTTCGGTGTTATATCCCACCTTCATTATCCGTCATCTTTTCTTCAACGAAGCTCGCAGCACCATGTTATATCGGCCACGTCGACATCCACTCGGGCCTTGACGCCGGCCCAAGGGAATTAAACAGTCCGATGATAGCCTTCGCGAACGCATGAATGGGCCGGACTGGCTCGTCGCCTCGGCTTGTACGCTGTGGATGCTGGCCCATTAGCGAAGCTTGGTCGTTTCTGGCCCATTTTCCGTCACTGCATCTTAGGCTCTTGGCGCTGAAGCACAGAAGCCCCATTTGATGTTTCTAGCGCAGCGCCCTTCAATGACATGACCTCTTTGCGATAACCCGCTCCCCACATCTTCCCGCGTGCCATGGAAGTCGGTGTGCGGGGATGGCCCTCATCTATGAGTGCAACTTTCAGCTGATGCTGCAGCCATCCCAAATACGATCAGATTGAGGCTGGATTGGTCATCCTCGTCAACTAGTGTTCATGCCTGCCTATGTCGGGAAGACCCGCTCGCATGAAACTCACAACGGTAGGGCGTAACGGTCGCAAACGAGACATCGTCGATGAGTCAATTCGCAAGCGCGGGCTGCATATATGAACCTCATGGTTGACCCGTTCTAGACTCTTCAGTAACATCATCATCACTTTCACCTACAGTAATCCTCCCACTTGCATTCAATTGAACATAAATCAACAAAATGGTTCTCGAACTCTACATCGCCAACAAGCGCTATTCCAGCTGGTCCATGAGACCCTGGGTCCTCCTCAAGGCCCTCGACATCCCCTTTGAAGAGCGCCTGCAATTGTTCAGCCCCGGCTACCGCCAACCAGCCTTCCTCTCCTTCTCCCCTTCCGGCAAGGTGCCCACCCTCGTCGATGGCGACATCACCGTCTGGGACTCCCTCGCAATCGCCGAGTACGTCGCCGAATCCCACCCCGGCGTCTGGCCGCAAGAGTCCAAGGCCGCCCGCGCATACGCGCGCAGCGCCGCTGCGGAGATGCACACCGGCTACGAGGCCCTGCGCGACCAGTACTCCATGAACGTTGCCCTGCGCATCGAGAGCGGCCCGCCCGATGCCGACGTGCAGCGCAACCTCGACCGTCTGGAGGAGGTGTGGACGGGGGGTCTGAAGAAGTTTGGCGGCCCGTGGGTGGCGGGTAAGGAGTTCTCTGCGGCCGATGCCTTCTTCGCGCCCGTCGCGACGAGGATCCAGACGTTTGGGCTTCCGCTGAAGGATCCCGAGGCCGAGGCGTATGTGGAGAGGTTGTTGGAGCATCCGGCGGTCAAGCAGTGGATCGAGGAGGGTATCGCGGAGACGGCGAGGGAACCTTCTCATGAGGTCGATGTGTTGAGGGGAAGGAAGGTCTTGAAGGATTTGTCTGCATCTCAGTGAGCTTGCTCTATTGGGTTTCAACAATGTTTGAGGGCTGGCGGTCTATTTTAAAGTGATAATTGGAGCGATGGTTGAAGCAAGACACGACGAACTATCTTGTGATGCTCTGCGATAAGTAATCTGCAACGAGCTTGATACTGAATGGTATAGAAATAAACACCAGCGTTTTCTCTTTTCACGGAATCATAACCCAGCGCTATAGCGGACTTCTCAAACAGTTTCGGGCTTGCGGCCAACAATGCAGTACCTGAAATCATTAGACTCAATACCCTCTCAAAAGGTAAAGTAGGTGAGACTTACGCGGGCCAGTACGCATGGATACTCTTGTCGTTAAAGTCTTTGCGTACTTCTGCAAGGAAGACTTCAACCTCGATCCTGCTCCAGTTATGGCCACGGGTCAACGCCGCCATTGAGAATCCCTCCAGCCCTTCCAACATGTTCGCATTCTCCCAGATGCCGATCTCCTTGTACTTGGGGTCCTTTGGCCAAGAGTTGGTAGGCCACTTCAGCACCGTGATGCTGACATCAACGAAGCCCGCGGCTGACATGATGTCCTTGAGCGTAGGGCCTCGGACGAAGGGGCGGCCGAACTTCTCCGACGCCTCCATGAGCAGGTTACACCATCTCATCAAGGCGCTCTCTGGCTTGAGGGTTCCGTCGTCGGATGTGGCGAAGAGGTCAATCTCTTGCAGCTCGACGTAACCACCAGGCTTCAGGTTTCTTTCCATCTTTGGTTAATCATATGCGTAGACCTGGAGTTTAGGTGGCACGAGACTCACTCATAGCATTTACGCAGATACACCGACCAATCTCCGATGCTCGATGTCATGACTCGGCTGTGGATGTAGTCAAACGGCAGAGAATAAGTCCATTCATCTTCGAGGTCGTCGATCTCGAACTTGACGTTTGGAGGTACACTGGGTATCGTCAGCTCTCTATTCAGGAATGGGAGCGGCTCCGGCACAGCACGTACAAGCCCGGTTGAATTGGGGACAGATCGGTACCAATGACCTGAGACGCCGGTTAGTATACACCACGTATGGAGCTGGAATTCAACGTACCTCGGCCTCAGGATGCTCGTCTCCAAAGTGCATGGCCCAGATACCCGTGCCAGTTCCGATATCAAGAACTCGAGTGGGTTTGGAGCTTCCCAGGCAAGGTGGAGCAACTCCAAGCCTGTCGTCAAGCGAAATCATCCAGATTTGAAACTCCATATCTGATCTCTACATTAGCACAACACCGAAAGGTCTTCTTTTCAGTCATCTCACCCAATCTGTCGCTCTCCCGCTCATCGTTGGGGAAAATGTATTCTAAGACCCGTGTCAGTGCAAGCTATGTCGGCTGGTTCCATTCAAACGTACTTCCATCTTTGTACCGATGGTAGGTCCTGCCATTTTCCTGGCGGTAGTCGAACAAGGATGGGCGGAGACTCTCGGTTGATGGAGCGAGACTCTACAAGACTATTTGTTAGTGAACTGGGCGAATGTCGTCTTCGGCGCCAAGAAGCTTAGGACGTGCGACTCCCAAAGATTCGAGGTGAAGCGTACTCTTCCGTCTACCGACTGGCCCTCTTCCTCCTCGGTGTCATCGGCGGTGAGCACATTTTCAGGGTTGTTCTCAGGCTGGACTTCAGGCTGGACGCCAGCGTCTGCTGCTACAGGTTCGCGGTTTGGCGAGTCAGGCGAACCTGGGTTGCTGGGTGGTGCTGCAGACATCGCTCAGAGCTTGCGCACGCTGGCCAATTCGACTGACGCTTGACGATGAAAATGACGGAGATGACGAAGAGAAAGAAGAAGAAACCCGGTTCCCGGAAACCTGTCAGAATAAGGACGCGGGGCAATCACGGCTTTTGTGACGGCTTTTCGATCAGACCATGCAGCGGTCCAAGTAAGACCCCTGCTCTCGGCCCAATGGTACCCTGCGCGCACCCAACATGCATGCGCGCCCTCACCGTGAAGAATTGGGGTGGAGCTGCGAACCTGACGTGCGAATGAGGACCTCAGCAGATAGGGGTTGCAGAGGAATACACCTTCACGGCACATCTTTAGTGTGTGTTCTGCAGGGCTCATATTGCCACGTTCGCAGCAGGCTCTCTGGGCGGATGATACGCGGCACGGACAGGGTTCGGAGACAGCAACTGCCAGGCCTTTGCCGGACCATAGAACCCCCCATGTTCGCCGCCCAAGCCCTAGGATCGCTTGTGTAATTCGAGATCTGAATAACTTCACGAAAGTCCCAAAGTTATCCGAAGTTTGACGTAGTACGAGGGGTGCGCCGCAGAAACCGATTTCTTCTTCTGGAAGGAGATGTGGACGCCATTGGCTGCTGCACACAGGGATCAAGGAGAGAGAGTCAGCGCTGTAACCCGCTAGCAACTCACTTGGCACCGATGAACTTTGAATAAGCGTTTATGAACCTGCTGATTATTCGACATTTTTTTTATCCTGTGGAGTAACTGTTTTCAGCAACCTTGGGCTCTGCAAGATAAAATGAACGCTGGTCCGCAAACTAAAAATGGCCAATTCACAAACTCAATCACTGCTGGGCACAGTATATCGGAGATGGTTGTTTCCGTAAGTGATGCAATATGTACAGTAAACATGAAGTCTCAGAAGTCATGACACAACAAGACCCGAGAATATGAGCTTCCGGCCCAGTCCTTTCCACGTCCATCATTTAGTTAGGATTGCAGTAGAAGCATCCCATGTTGTTGCTGATGCCAGCGGCCAAGTTGCCGCCGGGGTTTCTGAAGATCTGGTGGGAAAAGCGAGTTGGCTCACAGGCGTTGCCGCTATCCCACCATGAGATATCAGAACATATACAACCAAATAGGGGCTTTTATATAGAGATATAGCAATAAACATACCCATAGAAATCGCACCAGCTGTTGGAAGCCTGGGCTCCTGAGGCCTCTAAGACCTTCCAGGCATGTGAGGCACGGAAGGCTGCATTAGGCTGCAGGAGACGTCCTGACAAGAAGGCCCTGGAAGGGCCTGTATTTCCCTGTACTTAAGGTCCCTTAAGGACCCTGCCTGCTTAGGTATGCTAGGAAGGTAAGCAAGCATTTCTGACTTCCTGGCTTTCAAGTCCAGCCACCCGAATCGGGTCCAACCGAACTAATACGGGAAACCCAATAAGAGTCCGGGTATATAGCGACGCTGATGGGGTAGCAGCCATAGTAACATTCGCCGCCGAAGTTGTCGAGGTCACACATGTATACGCCCTCGCAAATACGCTTGTTCAAGCTACGGGCGACGTTGGACTCGCCGTCGGACTTGAGCTTGGCGACCTCGGCCTTGAGCTCCTCGTAGGGGAGGGGGCCGGCGAGGACATAAGACTCAGCATCGCCGGAGGGAGCGGGGCTGGGAGCAGCGGCGCCGAAAGTCGCGGAAACGAGAGCGAGGAACGAAGAGACGCGCATGTTGGCTGAGTTCAAGGGGTAGAATCTTGAGAAGTAAAGGTTGAGTTGGGTGATGTAGGGTTGTGATGAAAAGAGTTGAGTTGGGGGGGATGAAGAGTCTCTTATATGCGATGCAAATGATTTCAGAACTTAGCTCAAAACAACTCTACGAAGCTGAAAGTGACATTCGAAAGCTATGGCAGCCCCAGCTTCGCCCTGACTGCGGTGATTTTGCTGCTGTTTCCCCGTGTCAAAAGCAGATGCGGTGATCCACTCGAATAGGGTCATTTCCAGGCCTTCACGAGTTTCAGTGGATTCAGGTGAAGATACAATACGTCTCTCGACCATCTAGATGCTTACGAAGGATCGAAATGAAGCCACATCCTTCGAGGTATACCAATAGATGCCAGGGTGCTTAGAGTTTTGACCCCGGTTTTGAAGGATTCCAACCCACTGAACACGACATGGAGCTTTCTTCCGGTCGTGTCGGCTGCTGCTCAAATACGATAAGGTGCTGAGATAGAAGATATGTGACTGGAGTTGTCGAAAGGCAAAAGGAGCCCAGCATCATGTAGATAGGATATCGAATCCGTCGCCTCATGGGGAATAAGTTGACAGGGATGGCTAATGTAGGTGTCTAGAGCCATGGGGATCCCACGACTAGTCACTTGTAAAGCTCAGGACATCTCAATCTAGAGAAGGCAAAGGTATCCCTGGAGTGGGCATACGCAGAACTACTCTCGGCCCGCTGGACGGTGAGGGTCCCGGTGGATGGCGGCCCGGAGCCACGTCCGATTGTGAACCACCCGTGGTGAAGTTAGTTGGCACTATGTGTGTTCCTGGGTCTTGGCTCATGTGCCAAATGAAGACTGAAAAGAAACCAAATAACTTTGAATTTGCTGCGATTTGAGACTGAGTTTTCTTACTGAGAGGACCCTCGCATCTGAGAAGGAAGCTTCCCTTGGACTATGTTCAAATATTCGTTGATTTGTTCAGGGGAGCAGGTAGGCTGTTCTCCACCATGCTCGGTACCAGGTGGATCAGCGGATGCTTCCTACCCGCATTGATCGAGCCGTAGCGGAGCTAACGGAGGTGATGTCCGTTTCCTAGGCGGAGCAGTTTGGCGAGCTTGAGCAAGACTTTACAAACGTTTGTCATTCATTTTCAAAAAGTACGAAATTGTGTACAACAGCTTCCGGTTCCATCGTGGAATGACTCAAAGCTCGCTGTGATTGTGTAAGTATCAACAGCTTCCGCTGCGGCGAGTGTCACGGAATTGGGAAGGAAGTTCCATTTCTGTCTCTGACCATGAAGATTCATTGAAGTCGTGTGTGTGTTTCAGTCCACATATTCTTGAAGGATTCAGATCATGATGGCAGCTGCTAGAGAATACCGCCGACGTTGCGGATGGGAGTCGTCTCCACCATGGCCGTTCTAACCGGAGCTCGTATTGCGGCTTCTGGGGTGTATCAAGATGCAGATGGTTAAGTTACACCGTCTCTTAGATGGACGTCTGTAACAAGCAAACATTGTTACATCGCACTACAGCGCAGCAAAACATTGCGCGTCAGATCAGCTGGAGATCAATGACATTAAAGTTGTGCGGTCCTGAAGAATTTGGTGAGTGGGCTTGGTGGAGTGGGCACTGTCCCGTGTGGGTCGCGTATCGTCGGCTAACGCCCACAACACGGGGAGTCAGTCTTATATGACAAATTCGCCACAACCATCATCAAGCAGCAAGCTTCAGATACCAGCCCTGATGGTCTAGCGGTATGATTCTCCCTTAGGGTTGTCACTTGACGATTCAATCTGGGAGAGGTCCCAGGTTCGATCCCTGGTTAGGGCCCATTACTTTTGCTTTTTGCCTTCATTAACATTCTATGATGTTGTGATGGCCTCTGAGCTGGCTTTTGGCATATTTGCGAATGGCTGGCTGGTGCGCCCGACCGGCCTGGCCAATATGGGCTGTGCATTAAGGCAGCAGCAGCTTTTCAGGCGGCTATTTGAAGTATCTTTGTTGGGGCATGCGTTATCTAACGTGCAAAGAGGGACCGAGATGGTATTGTGTTGGTTGGGACACTGATCGTCCGGCCAGCGAATTGAGGCTTTGGGTTGGTTGCTGATGGTTGGCGGTCACATTTTGGGCCAACAAGGACTGCAGATGATGAGACAGGCAGGCAGAGCAGCAACGGCCACTGGTCCAACAAGGCAGATTTCATGCCGGAGGCCGACGAGATCAACATGGCTGTCCATCCTTCCAGAAAGGCATCTAAAGCTCGGCTTGCCCTCATGTTCTGCTGTGCTTAACACTGACATACCTTTTCGATTTACATTCCAGATTTCACTGAGCATCGCAACCACAATTCTCACAACTGAAGAAGATACCTGCATCGTATTGACACAAGATGGACTGCAACAACTTTCTTGAGTGCTTCCTCGGTCGAGCTCTGATCGCTAAAGATGCGGAGCCTACTATCGGTCAGAAGGCGTCCGGAGTCGTCTCGAAGCAACCGATAATAAGATCAAGCGAGGAGGCCGCATCCGAATTCATCGATGTCCTTCGCGCAGCCGAGAAGGGAGGCAAGGACCTCGAGCGACGGCTCCGAAACATCGTGACGACGAACTCTTGGACCGAGAGTCTCGCCAAGTTCATCCTTAGCGGCGTCGAAGGCCTTGTGCGCCATCGCGATACCTTCGGCCAGGTTGTGAAGGAAGCGATGGACAAGTCGACCGACTTGGCGCAGCAGGTCTTCGGCTTTGTGGAGGAGCACCCTGTCCTCGTCACCATCATTGCCATTGGCATATTGGTCATCGTCGCCCCTTGGGTGATTGAGGCATTGGGTTTTGGCGAACTGGGTCCGATAGCCGGTAAGATCGCGTGTTCAAGCCTGGTAGGAAATGAAGCTGACTTCTGGTAGACACCTTTGCCTCCTGGTGGCAAGCGCGATATGCAGGCTACGTTCCCAAGGGATCCTTGTTCTCCTTCCTTCAGCGCCTCGGCATGACCTGGAGTTGACTTCTGGCTTCAGCGTGGAAGATAATGCAGGTGAAAGCCAGACTGTGACGGCCGGGAGGGAGGATCTGTGGAAGGTATTCAGACTCTGCTGAGAGATGTCTAGAGTCACTCAGAAAATCAGACTAAAGCTTGGTATATAATACTCAGCGACGTCCTTGGACTTATCTCGCGGTCCGAGATGTTGAGAGTTTGTCGGCAGGCCTCCGACTACATGCTTCCAAGGTGTTGTGGGCCAGTCTCGACCCTGTGAAGTGTGAGGTTACACGTCACACGTGAAAAAACTCTCAGGCTTGGTCACCGAGACGGCTACGACAAGTTTTTGCATACAGCAGCCCTATGACCTACATATCCTTCCATCCCCAGATGGCAGACAACTTGTGCCGAAGCCCTGTGAACCAATTCCAATTGATTTTGTAAACTAGATATACGTCGCCCTTTCTACCATCATGATTCGATTCCTAGCTGTTCTCGAGGCCATATTTGCCGGGGTCACTCTGGCATTCGCATTTTCCGGCTTTGTGGTAGGTGTCAGATCTCGAGTTAAGAAGAATCGCCTCACCCGTTCTAATATGTGCGAGCAGGCTTCTTTGTTTGCTCTATTTATTCAAACCTTGGCAGGTCCCGTCGCGACCTATTTCACAGTCGCGTTATCATGGCTATTCCGTAGGGATGATTCATTTGCAAGGCAAAGGATATGTGTAGAAGTGCCTGAATCTATTCAATTGCAAGAATCTTCGTCGCCTGAAAAGCAAAGGAGGGACTATTTGCCTTCTGTGATAGTGATAAGAAATCGAGAGCGTCTAGTGATGCTTCCACGGCCGCGAGATGTGAACACTCCTGCAGGTCAGAGGAGCTCATGGCAGGGTACCAGTGATCTGAGAATGCCATGACATGTTCTAGCGACCAGAAACGCACCTCGAGCAAACAGACGTATCCATACATTTCGATTGAGTTCCACTTGTGCGTTTGGTTGGGGTGGAAGCTTGATGTTGTCGGCCTCCTGCATCGATCCCCCTCATTGGGCCTCTCCCTATCCAGCACCTCACACCTGCATTCTTTGTTGGCCTACCATGCGGCCTGCGCCCACCATCGGACTGGGCTCACTGGATGTCGTTTGATATCATAGGAGACTTTTTCCACTTAGCTCATCCACACAAGTACAGTTACGATCGCATCCAGGAATGGGCCTTGCCCCCTAGGCGAGTATTAGTACATATATACGCTCTTCGCCCTACTTCCATTTGAATCCCATCCAGCTTCTCTGCACAATAGAAAGATCAGCTCACACTGTTTGTCAATATCCTCTCACTCAATCTCACTCAATCTCTTCACATCCTGACCACAATGCTCTGGCTTCTTGGCCCGATCCTCGCCGTGATTGGATTCGATGCACTAGGGCCCATTGGTGGTGAGTGCCGGGCGCAATGTGTCTTTCAACCTCCAACAAAAGCCATCTGACAATATAAATCCAGGCTCTTTTGCTGCCTGGTTTCAATCAGTCTTCTATGGTGGTTTCGTCCCCGCCGGTGGACTCTTCGCTTTGTTGCAGTCACTAGCCATGGCCTGATTCTGAGATAAGTCCCGGACGTCAAGTTGATGGGCTGGATGGTGCATCGTTTGACTGCCTGTTCCCGAGACTTTGGAATTTGTGTGATGGCAAGGTGGGGGGAACTGTGGCCATATCCTTTGTCAGGGCGGGCATGGGGTTAAGGAAGGACGAAATGTATGTCTCCGACAGCTACAAGAAAGTCGTTTGTATTCCTGTCTTGCCAGCCAACAGAGACACCAGAGCAGTATGTCCTCACCTTTCTCTTTGACCAATGGAAATGTGTGAGGAGAGCCAGTGGAGAGTCAAAGCTGCAAGTACCCGGGACTACATCAAGATGATCCTGAAAACTTAGGGTGGCCTTTAGAATACGCTGCAACGTTTTTTATAAACATCAAAATTCCCCCAAACTCATTCAACAGCGCAGATGAGTGATCAATCGTTCCCCGTCATTGCCAGGTCCGCACCAGTAGCCGACCTTCTCTCATCACACGATCAGAAAGAGACTCTGAGTATGTTCTCTCTAGAAAACTGGATGACCGCATTGGTGGTGACCATTCTGTCATTCCAACACTCCGCCGACTCGGATCTGTGGTCAAAGATATGGGCAGCTTTACTCGTTATGTGCCTGAAGGCGGGTAGGTTTATCTCATCATAATTAACGCTTCAAGTATATGCTGAGATATTAGAACGACATCCCGATGCGCATTTCATGTGCTTACTAGCTGGATTCCCGTCTTTCTTCTACTACATAATTTGCGTTGATATCTATGAACTTTACCGCAAGAGCCAAAGACAACGACAAATGTACAACAAATATTTTGACGCGCTGTTGGATGTGGTGCCCGAGTAGGAGAAAGGTGGTCCTTGGTTTCGGGGTACAGGAGCTCGACTGCAGTTTCTTCACCCAGATAAAAGGCTGCCTCCCCAGCAACAGACCAACCCAGTCAGCCTTTTCCTCCTCACAATTTCTCTCCTCACAACCGCAAACAAAAGCACAAATCTCCTTTCATAACAAAGCCAGCAACTCTTTCTCGGTGCACTATGATCCGGCGGATTCATGGACTTGCTGCCAACTGGGTCCAGGGATGGATATCCAACTTCCTCTTTGGCTCGATTCTCATTGCCATTCCTCTTCGTTTCATCGTTGGTAAGCTTCCCTCTTGAATGCTTGCAAGATTGGAGAAGTATGAGCTGATGATTGCTTCAGGCTTCATCGCCGCTTGGTGGCAGTCTCGTTACGGCGGCTTCGTTCCCGCCGGATGTGTCCTCGCGGGATTTCAGCGCCTGGCCATGATTTTTGGAGACTCAGGTCCCTTTGCAGGTAAGAATATGAACCTTCACAAACCATTGCCTTGATCCAGGTTATGGAGACTGACGCAGAATCCCAGACATGCTTGGGGTTTGGTTCTTCGGCTGGATCAGCGAATTCATCTCCACCAACACCCTCTTGGGCACGATTTGGCGATTCTTCGTGGGTGGTCTCTTTTTCTAAGGGGTCTGGTTGGCTATTAGAGATCCAGGGGTGTAAGGGTACAATAGGTGAATTCATCTGTATGGCATCAAGATCGTGGACGGCAAGAGATCTTCTCCATAGCTGAATCAAGTCCGCGTACCAGCTTCTGAAGTCGACGAGGACTCTGTCGAGACCTGAGTGAATGGCCGTGAACGCACTACTGACCGTTGACCCATCTCATCCTCATTGTTCTTTCTAGATTTGCTAAAACCCAAGTCCTCCTTTGCTCCTTCTCACCATCCCTCTCCAAACACAATACTTTCACCAAAACGACTCACCAGTTACAGACTCACACACAACATTAGAATGACTTCAACCATTCTTCCAACCCTCAAGAGATGGGTCACGGCCCTCGCTGAGACCTACTTCTGGCTCTTCGCCCTGTACCTCACCATGTGGTTCACGATGGCCTTCGGCAAGATTCTGGTCTGGCTGATTCTGCTGATCTTGGGCTACCGTGACGGTCAAGGCCCGGTCTGCGGTATGTTTTTCTTTCGGAATTCTTCGCGGTTTTCCGCGCTCGGAGCTGCGCTGACTTTAATCTGCATAGGCTCGCCGGCTTGGCTGTTGGATATCTACTTCCCCGAGGAGGAGATCGTCGCGGGCGTTCGGTTCGGAGTCTTCCTGTTCTTCGTTGCTTGCTGGGTCGGCATCTTGTGATGAAATAAGAACACGAAACTCAATGGCGGCTTGGCAATATGGACATGGGGAGGCTCGTGGATGCAGATAGCAATGGCCGGCCTATTTCAACGGGATCGAGGAGTACGGTCGGCCAGAGGGGTTCATCAACGGCAAAGCCAAGACAGGTTTACTTTTCTAGGTTACCCAGCTACCAGGTTGTGTCCAAAATAACAGGGAAGAAGTCCAAGCAGTCTTTATGAATGATGTACAGTGTTATCATTATCAGTTTTTCCCTAACCTCAAAACGCCCGAACAAGCCATCCCGCAGGGGAATCGTGGATGCATTGCAAAACTATTCCTCCGCAATGCCAGCAAACGCCTCCTTGTCCTTGCCCGCGCCCTCGTCATCCGTCACGGGGGTCGTCGTATTCCACACATCCTGCTTCAGCGCCTTCTCCTCCTCGTCCTCGACCACGCCAAACTTGGTTACGCTGAACTCGGGCATGCGCCGGCGCTCCTTGCTCAGGATGCCGCCGCTCTTGCCCACCCTGCGCCGGCGCTCCTGCTCCGCGTCGCGCTTCACGGCCGCCATCTCGCCCGCGGCGTCGAGCATCGTGCCCTCGAGGCTGAGGTAGCCGTGGTCGCCGCTGACGCCGACGTCGAAGGCCTTGATGCGGAACCTGACGCGGCCCTTGACCTTCTCGCCGGCGCCGTCGACCCAGAAGCCCGTGGTGTGGATCTGGCTCACGGCGCCGTGCTCGTCCTCGGCCGCCTGCGCCTCGGCGGCGTCCTCCTCCGCGGCGAAGGGGTCCGCGACGTACTGCGCAGCCTCGGCGGAGTCGGCGTGCACCCAGCGCCACTCGGCCGGCAGGCGCGCGGACTCGATGCTGGCGTTGAACTTGCTCCAGCACACGACGCCGATGTGGCCCTCGTTCTCGAGGTTGATGACGCCCTCCATCCAGGCGCCGCGGCGGGGGACGAAGAGGTCGACGTCGACGGTGACGTAGCCGAAGCCGACGGCGTACTCGTCGACGGAGACGAGGTCGCAGCGCTGGCTGTCCGAGGTGGCGGCGCCGCGGCGGCCGGGCTGCTCTGAGACGGCGATGTTGCGGAAGGCGAGGAGGACGCCCTTGAAGTCGGGGACGTAGCGGTTCACGAGGGGCTCGAGGTGCTGCGTTGCGGCGGCGGTGCAGGGCGTGTCCCAGCCTATGGGGTAGATGGGGAGATATAGCGAGACGGTCTGGGTGTAGAAGGGGAACTGCGGCTTGGAGGGTGCGTCGGGGGGTTGGTGGGCTCGGGATGTCGATTTCGTTTCCGCGGGGGCATCGACGTCCATCGCGTTCTCGTCGTCGGCGTCGGCTGCTTCTGGCTCAGCGACGGCGGCCGCCTTGGACTTTTTGCTCTTCTTCTCCTTCTTCTCGCTCGCGGGGGTATCGGCTGAGACCTCTTCAAGGCCTTGTGACTTGCGCTTCTTCTTCTTGTCCTTCTTCTCCTTGCGCTCGGCATCGGATGCGTCCTCATCGGCTTCGGCCTCGTCTGTCGACTTCCTGTGCTTGTCCTTCTTGTGTTTGCGCTTCTTCTCGGACGAGGGCTCGCCGTTGGTCGTGGAGGCGGCTACGGAGAGGTCCTGCGAGGCGGCCGGGGTATCATCGTCGCTGTTGTTGTCATCGTCCTTTGGCACCACGCTCTTGGAGCGCTTGTGCTTGCGCTCCTCGCCCTCGACAGCGTCCTCCTCGCGCGAGCGCTTCTTCTCCTTCTTGTCCTTTTTGCTCTTCTTGTCGGACTTGTGCCCGTTCGTGACGGGGGAGTCAATTGCCGCCATGGCTGCGGCTGGGGAGCTGTGTGTTGAATTGGGCGGGTCGCGGAGGACGCTGGTTCCCTTGATCTTCTTTTTTTGGGCAAAAAAAAGTTCCAGCGTACGGTCGGCCAAAAAAAATTTCGAGGCAAGAGTTCACCGATCGGTGGTGGGGTCGCCCGTCTCCCGCGCTGGGCCCGCCAGCCTCTCAGACAACACCGTCCGGGCAGGGGTCCATTGGTTGGTGCAGAGGTACGTACCCGACGTGGTGCGAGTCGGGGGAGGCTGCCTTGGCCGCCTGCTTTATCTGGACGTGTGTTCATGAAAGGGCGTATTTTCGCGGGAAACAAGTCGAGAAAGTACTGGGATAAATCAATTGAACGGGCCTTGAATCCTGGAGCTATCTGGAACTTGGTGGAGTTATTTTGGGTTACCAGTGACGGCGGGTTGGGGAAATGTTTTTTTTTTTGAAGGGCGCGAAAGGGCGCAAAACATCAGATGTACAGCGGGGATCAACGGCAGCTGTGAGCTCTCGCATCCAAGTTCCCCTCTTGTTGCTCCTCCACTTGCCCAGCACGTCTTGGGATGGCGTCAGTTCCCGAGGGGTCGGAGCTCGACTTACAAATGCGAGTTTCAGCGGGGTGACTTTGACGTGCCGTTATCGCTCCGATCAAGTGAAGCTATAAGAAGAAGCAACCATCCTGCCAAATTGCAGTGGACGTTTATCTACAGCTTCACCCTGAGAAGCAAGCTGCTGGTTTTACCCCGCTTTGACAGCTCCCCGTAATCTGTAATTCATCCGTCACTCGCAACACCGCAACTCAACATGTCCTTTACCCCTTCCAAGATTCTCGTCTTCGGCGCCACGGGCAACATTGGCCTGTTCATCACCGAAGCCCTATTGGACGCCAGCCCGGCATTCGGCCAGATCACCATCTTCACATCACCCTCTACGGTAGAGAACAAGGCGGCGCTGCTTGAGGGGTGGAAGAAGAAGGGCGCCAAGGTCATCAGCGGCAACGTCGACAACAATGACGAGGTTAAAGCTGCCTACAAGGAGCACGACACCGTCGTCTCGGCTCTGGGCCGGAACGTGATTGAGAAGCAAATCGACCTCATCAAGCTGGCCGAGGAGACCGACTCTGTGAAGTGGTTCTTCCCCTCAGAGTACGGCACGGACATCGAGTACGGCCCCAAGAGCCCCAACGAGAAGCCTCACCAGGCCAAGCTCAAGGTGCGCAAGTACATCCGCGAGAACGTCAAGCGGCTCAAGTACACGTACCTGGTGACGGGACCGTACGTCGACATGTACCTGTCTCTCGCCCCGGTGGCACCGGAGGCCGGTGGATATGATGTCAAGACCAAGAAGGCCGTCTTGGTGGAAGATGGCGAGGGAAAGGTCGGCTTGATCACCATGAAGGAGTGAGTTTCATCCTTGGCTGGCGCTCACTTGAATGTTGCTAACCACTTTACAGCGTTGGCAAAACCCTAGTCGCCTCGCTCAGACACCCTGATGCGTCGTTCAACAAGGCCCTGAAGGTGCAGTCGTTCGTCGCGACACCGAAGCAGATTCTGGCCGAGTTCGAGAAGCAGACGGGCGCAAAGTGGGAAACCTCCTACGTGCCGCTGAAGAAGCTCGAAGAGGCCGAGGAGAAGGCGTGGGCTGATGGCAAGCCGTACGCGACCATCTTCACCCTGCGCCGCATCTGGGCCGAGGGCGGTACGCTGTACGAGAAGACGGACAACGAGAGCATTGGCGTTGGGCCCAACGATGTTGAGACTTTGGAGGTGGCTGTTGGACGGGCTTTGGGAAAGACCGAGTAACTATTGGAAAGAGTCAAATAAATCGTCAGCCCAATCTTGGCCTGTTTATCCCGTCCGTCCGACGTAAGTGACGGGCTCATAAAACACAAAACGCCATGTTTTCTCATCGAAAGAAGACCGAATATCCGCAGCTTGAGTCCCTGCAAGATGCTACGATCGATGTCCGATTGTTCCGACAGAGTTTCTCCAGACAACAAAAACCTGTCAAAGATCTGCATAATCATTCCATGAACTGGCTTGCATAAACATAATTTGCGAGTCTACGCTCTCCCAGAATACGAGCTGATAGAAAGGAGCTCCTTGGTGACATGGAATCCAGCTCAGCGGTCCATTGTGCGCTAATACGGGCCGCGTAGGCACCTAAGCTTAATGCCGTAGGTGCCGCATGCGCTGATCACCGGCGGGCCCCCGCTTGCGGAACCTGGAACATGGAGGCGCTCAGGGACCTGGACTAACTGAGGTGCTGAGGTGCAGTGGTGTGTGGCAGCTGTGGCATGTGGGCGCTGTCATGGGATGCCGCCCGCCGGCGTCTTTCCCCAGAAACCGGTTCCAGGTTCCATTCAAGGCTCGCTTCCTCGTCCCGACTTCCCTTCCCCTCAGGTCCGGACCCTTCACTTCGTACAAAGCTTCTTTCTCTCCCTCACACCACACTTTGGACGACACAATTGGAAAACATCGCGAGAGACACGTCCAACATGGCTCCCTCTGGTCTTCGCCAGTGCATGCACGATGTCAGCCCTTACCTGCTGCTACTGATCTGTGTCTCGACGCTGGGCCCCCTGCAGTTCGGCTTCCATCTGGTACGTATTGCATCATACCTTCGCCCGCCTCCTCCGACTTCCGTCCCTCACCCAGCACGACAGCTAACGACGGTGATTCCTGTCTAGGCCGAGCTCAACGCGCCCCAAGATGTCCTCACTTGCCGGAAGAAGTCGATCCAGGCCAAGACGACCATGCTGAAATGGGTGCACTCCAAGTCGCCCGACACCGAGAGCTGGCTCCCCGACTGTATTCCCATGACCGATGCCGTCTTCGCGACCGTTTCCTCGATCTTCACCGTCGGCGGCCTGATCGGTGCCCTCTGCGCCGGCCCCTTCTCCTCTAAGCGCGGCCGCCTCCCTGCGATGCGCCTCACCGCGGTCTTTTACATTATTGGCGCTGTGATCGAGACGCTTGCCGGCAACGCGCCAGTCCTGTCGATTGGCCGCTTCTTTACTGGTGCTGCGGCCGGAGCCTCGACTGTCATTGTGCCGTTGTACATCAGCGAGATTGCACCGCCCAAGGAGCGCGGCCTGTTCGGCGCCATGACACAGGTTTCCATCAACGTCGGCATTCTGGGAGTCCAGACTCTGGGATACTTCTTGAGCTACGGAAAGCAGTGGCGCTGGATCCTGGCCGCTGGTGTGATTGTTTCTCTGGCCCAGGCCTCGGGTCTGCTCCTTGTTCCCGAGAGCCCGGCTTGGCTTGCTGCCAACGGAGATGCTCCAAAAGCCCGCCGCACCTTGCAGCGGATCCGCGGCAAGGACTTCGACATCAAGGAGGAGGTCGAGGCTTGGGACGCCGATAATGCCGTTGCTGAGGCGGAGGGTCTCTTGGCCCAGAGCGACGCTACGCCCCCGACTTCTCCAGGGCTTCCCAAGAAGACTTCGCCCGTCCACCTCGGCTTCTTTGAGGTTGTCAAGGAGCCACTGTACAGGCCCGCCATCGCTGCTGTTGTCGGCATCATGTTTGCGCAACAACTGTGCGGTATCAACTCGATCATCATGTACTCCGTGTCCCTCCTGACGGACCTTCTCCCCGTCAGCTCTGCCCTGCTTACCATTCTGATCTCCGTTGTCAACCTGATTACCACGGCTGCGTGCTCCCCGCTGCCCGACAAGCTTGGCCGAAAGAGGTGCATCCTGATTTCCATCATCGGCCAGGGCACCAGCTCCCTGATCCTCGCTCTCTCGATCAAGTTTGGCGTCAAGATCTTGTCGGCGGTTTCCGTCGTGTCTTTTGTGGCCTTCTTCGCTGTTGGTCTTGGGCCAGTGCCCTTCATTCTGGCGTCGGAGCTGGTCGGACAGGAGGCTGTTGGCGCCATTCAGTCGTGGTCTTTGGGTGCGAATTACGTAGCAACGTTCCTGGTTGCTCAATTCTTCCCAATTGTCAACAACTTCCTGAACCAACTGCTTGGCGGCGCAGGCTGGGTGTACTTCCTGTTTGCCGGATTTGCGCTATTGTTTGCGCTCTTCGTGTCTGTCAAGGTGCCGGAGACGCTTGGAAAGAAGGATGCCGACGAAGTCTGGGGTCGGACCCGTCGCTTGGATTAAGCTTACGTCTAGAATTGTGGCGATTCAATCATTATCAAGGTAATTGGATGGGAATAAAAGGCGTTTACAGACTTCCATAGGGTATATTGATATTGCTCAGCTTTGAAACATCCTCCTGCTTCTGACGGTCTGTTCCAATTGCAAAATGCCAGCTTTGACGCCATCAACAACGTAGATCTGGCTACCCTTCTCCTTACCGTAGACCTCTATCGCCGAATTGCGAATGATCTCCTCAAGGCCCGCCATGCCAGCACATCCCATGACCACGCAGCCAACATCGCCACTGTTGAGCAGTTTCTTGGTCGCCTTGACGAGCTTCTCCTTGACCTCTTCAGGGCTAACGTGATGGAAATCTCCAGCAGTCAATCCAGTCGTCATGACTCCACCAAATTTGGCGTTTTCTGCCTCTTCAGCTTGCCCAAGATAGCACTTGACTCCATGGCTGAGATGCTTCTCCCAAAAGTCGCCAGTGGTCACCACGCCCCATTTTGAGCAGGTGGCGGCGGGTGAGGTGTGAGGAAGGAGTGAGATTGCGGTGAGGACACTTGCCTCGAAGATGCCGGTGACGGCTAGCTTGTGGTGGTACTTTTGAGAGAGCTTCTCGACGAGCGTGTGAACGCTGTAGCAAGCGACGAGCAAGCCGTCGTACTGCTCAATCTGCTCGCTGGTGAGGTTGCTGAGCACGGCCTCGGTGCTGCGCTGGATGTCTGCGTCGTCGTTGATGCTGGCGGGGCTGTCGGACGGCGCCGTGTAAGTGTGGATTTCGAGGGACTGACGTTAGAGATCAGCCAGTGATGCTTTTTACTGTCAAACCATCACGGATGGCATGTTGACAGCTTCAACCCCCCAGCTTACATCGTGCAGGGGCATTCCCTGGATGGCCTTCTCCATGCCCCTCGTCATGTCGAGAGAGGAGTTGGGGTTGATCACGAGGATCTTAATATTTCGACGGAGAAGCCGGGTCGTCATGGTTGCTGTTTGGCGTGAAACTTGATGAGAAGTCTGCGATACGTTCACGACACCTTGGGAAATATTCACAAGAGAAAAGCAGCAACCCCGGCGGGCTAAAAGCTGCGTTCACGCCGCCGGCCAGTGGAGACAGTGCCGACAATTGTGGGGGTTTGCCGGCCCGGTTACGCTGACAGCGACATCTCACACTCAGCAGGTGCACCGCTCAGACGAGCACAGGTGTCGAAGGAAGGTGTGGTGGTGCAGCCCGTGCTGCGGGGTATCACGTGACAGCGCCTGCTCAGCCACCGCTGTGTGACGATCCAGTTGCAGCCGTGGCACTGGACAGCTGGAGGCAGCGAACCCAACCAACCCCACTATCGACGACACAGACGTAACAGCTTCCCGGGTGCTCTCCCCAACCCAACCACACCTCTCCCTCCCTCCCAAGACAGAAGCTCAACCTCTCAGCCCTGCAGCTTCAGCTTCTGCTTTCACAATGGCAGCCGAGGCCCCCATCGGTAAGACGCAATTCTCCTGATACCGCCCTGCAGCGGCTGGCTCCCGGACAGCTACCGTCATCACCGCTGCTTGGCTGATTGATGATTGATGATCATGGGGAGGTGGCTGACGCAAGATCCACTACAGTCCTCGACGGAGGAACCGGTTTCCTCAAGGTCGGCTACGCAGCGCAGAACTTCCCCGAATTCCAGTACCCTTCCATCGTCGGCCGACCGATCCTGAGAACCGAAGAGCAAGGAGACTCCAATGACCTCGTTATCAAGGACATCATGTGCGGTGACGAGGCCGCCGCCGCCCGTACCATGCTCCAGATCAGCTACCCCATGGAGAACGGTATCGTCAAGAAGTGGGAGGACATGCAGCACCTCTGGGACTACACCTTCAACGAGAAGATGAAGGTCGACACGCAAGGACGCAAGATCCTGCTGACCGAGCCCCCGATGAACCCGCTGCGGAACCGTGAGCAGATGTGCGAGGTCATGTTTGACCGGTACGGATTTGGCGGTGTCTACGTTGCGATCCAGGCCGTGTTGGCACTCTACGCCCAAGGTAAGATACTCGCTCGGAACCACCGTTACCGTCAATGAGCAATTGCGTACACAATGGGGCTAACCTGGCTGCTTCAGGTCTCAGCTCCGGTGTCGTCGTCGACTCGGGAGACGGCGTGACCCACATCGTCCCCGTGTACGAGTCCGTGGTCCTCAACCACCTCACCCGCAGACTCGACGTTGCCGGCCGCGACGTCACGCGCAACCTCATTGCGCTCCTCCTGCGCCGCGGATACGCGCTCAACAGAACGGCCGACTTCGAGACGGTCCGCCAGATCAAGGAGAAGCTCTGCTACGTCTCGTACGACCTGGAGCTGGACAAGCGCCTCAGCGAGGACACGACGGTGTTGGTGGAGAGCTACACGTTACCCGACGGCCGCGTCATCCGCGTGGGTAGCGAACGTTTCGAGGCGCCCGAGTGCTTGTTCCAGCCTCACCTCGTCGACTGCGAACAGCCGGGTATCGCTGAATTCCTGTTCAACACGATCCAGGCGGCCGACGTCGACGTCAGGTCGTCACTCTTCAAGGCCATCGTCCTGTCGGGTGGTAGCAGCATGTACCCCGGTCTGCCCTCGCGTCTGGAGAAGGAGCTCAAGCAGCTGTGGCTTACACGGGTGCTCGGCGGTAACCCGGAGAGATTAAACAAGTTCAAGGTCCGGATAGAGGACCCACCCCGCCGGAGACACATGGTGTTCCTCGGAGGCGCGGTGCTGGCCAACATCATGGCGGACAAGGAGGGCATGTGGGTTACCAAGCAGGAGTGGGATGAGCAGGGCCCGCGGGTGCTGGAGAAGCTTGGCCCGCGATAGACGGCCGCGGTGTAATCATCCCCGGGGGTGTGCTGTGGCTGATCTTGGTCTTCTTGTTGGTAGAGTGGCATGCATGCGACAGGTTCTAGAGCCTCTTTTTTTGTTTTCTAACGAAAAAGTTGATGAAGTCTTTTTTACGTCCGTTACTGACGTAGCATTGTGTCCCCGTCCCTGTCTCATGTGAAGCTGTCAGGTGAGAGGAAAGCATTAGGTGAGGCAACCTAAAGCAAGGAGCTGTGAGGTGTTGGGATGGAAGGGGAAGTCTGATTGATGCCCTTGCTCCAACACCGTGCCTTGGGTGACAGAAATGGCACTGTAGGCAGAAGGCAAGCGCCTTCCGCCCACCAAGCACAAGCAGAGGTAGAGCAGCCGAGACCTTATGAATGGCAGCCACGCCGCCTCGCTTTCTGTTGCTCTCAGTGAAACGTCACTTTCCTCACTCCTTCACTCATCACGACCGCCGGTGCTCTCACTCGCTTCTGCGTCAATGATCCTGCGCCGACACCTCTCGCTGCTGTCTCTCGCATTGCCGGCCCGAGTCGCTTCTCTGTCAGGTTCTCCATCCCAATGCGACTCTCCGTCCGCCTTCTCCGCACTTGATACCGCCATTCGGCCGTGATCGCACACAGTAAACACCGAAACATTTCTCGACTCGTGCGGGACGCGCGACGCCGATCATCGCGCATACATTACTGGAACCTACAGATTACCTACACTACACTACATACGCAGCCGCCATTTTTAACCTGCGCAGTTGGGGGAGATCCTCACACGCATCCCCAGATATACTGCCCGCATCAAGCCCCCTTCCGGCAACTTACAACCCAGATACCCGCCCGCGCCCCCGGAGATCCCGGCCGAAGTGCCTGCTACAAGCTCACACCGCACGCGTGGTGGTGGCACGCGCGCATATCCCCCGATCTCCGGATCTCACTGAGATTCTACTGCTGCTGCTGGTGACCCCCGCGCGAATCCGCCCTTTCACCAGCCCAGCCCACGTCGCGGCCAGATTTGGCCTGTACAGGCATCGGGCGACACCACCTTTCCTTTTTGTTCGTGTCTCCAACACGCAGCAGCCGTTGGGCTTTCGGGCATAACTTCTGCTCTCCTGCAGCACAGGACCCCAGTGAGCAGAGAAACAAGAAACCTCCGAACAAGAAAAAAGAATCTACTGCGATACCAAAGCAAGCACGAGAAGCACAAGCACTCGCCCGGCCCCTCTGGCCGACGGGATATTGCGCCATCCTCCACTTTCGCATCTCAACCGCGCACGCGCACGAGGCTGGTCCCACGCCCGGCCTGGCCTGACGCTGAACGCTGACGCTGAACGCTGAACGCTGACTGACGCCGGACGGAGACGTGCCTGATCCTGACTTTTATTGAATTTCGGCCGGCGCCGTCTTGTTATACCTTGAAGCCTTGGCCTTTTTGGCGGCGACACGGATCTTGGGTTATCCTACCCCGTCTTGACACTGCCTCTATCCCGGATCCAGGCTTGGGCCCGAACGATATCCACCGGGAAAGTAATTGAGTCTCCATTTCGCCACGTTCCCGCCGCCTGCCTCTCTCTTTCCGAGGGTAGGTGCGAAAGCGACAGACCAGGTTCCCGGGACACACGCAGTTCCATTCAGTTTTAGCCTCTCGACCGGGGCACCGACAAACCACATTGACGGTTGTGGCATTACGCCATTGGACTCGGCCTGCGAAGCTCGAAACCCAGCAGTGACAACCTCAGGCCTGCTGTTGAGGGCCAGAAGAAAAGGGCCACGCGGATAACGGCGTTTAGGTGTTTTGGATCTTTCGGATAACTGGACCGGCTGGGAAGGAGTCTGCCACGCAGCATCGAATTCCCACATTGCAGGGAACCTCTTACGGACCACCACATCACCTCAGAGCTTACCGAGCGAGACGTTCGTTACCGTCGGATGATGAGCCTGACCAACCCGCCATCCGTCGCCTCTGGCCCCAGCTCGGTGCGGACGGGCACGCTCAAGAGAAGCGTCCAGGCCGCGTTTGAAGGTGAGTTTTGGTGTTTGCTTGTGCTTCATTCATCGTACCCGCTGTCCCTTGCCTTGCCTTACCTTTTTCACAAACGAACGGTCCTTCCGTCTGTGTTCGCCCCCTGTCCCGAGTTGGCTTACTCTGATATCCCCAATTTTGCCCATCTACCTGACTCGAACTACTGTCAATGTGTCGTTTGAGGCGGCGGCGGCGGCGGCGGACAAACCCAAAAGTCAAGCGACATGCAACATAAAAAAATAAGTTGAGCGAGAATATTGGCGGCAGACAAAAAAGAAGCTCCCGTGGGAGTTTGCAAAGACAGATAGGAAGGATGGGGACAGCGTGAGATGAAATACTTACATCTTCGGAACGATCCATCTGACCCCAATTCCGCCGTCGGCCGCCAACGCCGCCTTCTCCGCCGTGGATTCCCCCTTTCGCCTTCGTTGCTTTTACAATTTTGTTTTATCCACATTTTCTCCTCTTGTCGATCGACAGCCCCCAACCCCGGCCGGCGTCCCATCCGTCCTGGTGTATCGAATCGTATCTCGCCGTATGCACCCCTCCCACTGCTAATCCTGCACACTGCACTGCACACACACTCACACACACACACCTCTGTCTCTGGCTGTTGCTGCTCTTTGGCTGGGCTCTGCATAGCTGCTAAGAGCCTTGGGGAAACGACTGATCAGAGAGCTCATCCTCGGGAATCGGGGTCGTTGTACTTCGCCGCGGCACAGCTGCTCGCTTGCCTCTCAGGCTGCAACTGCGTCGTCGTTTCTCACTCTGGCCCCCTAAAACCCCCAATCTACCTCATCCGTTTTGATTATCCAACTGCCCGACACTAGCTCACATCACGTCGCCTTACACACCCATTCATCACGACCCCAGTTCACATCCTATCGCATCCCAATCCCATCCTCCACCCCTCCTATCCCATCCTGCCGGGAATCCCGCCTACGACCAAACTTGCCTCTTGCATACATATCTCTGTCGGGAGGCCTTGCACTCACGTTGCGCTCGCGTCTCGTCTCTTCTCCTCATTCCCTCTGTTCGATCTCATTTTCGTCTCCTCTATCTCCACCACACCCTTTTCTCGCTTTTCCCAGTTCAATTTTTTTTTTCGCTTTCCCTTTGCATCTCACACGAACGCCCAGGCGGAGTGCGGAAGGGCGCCGGCACCACCCAGGTTTTCCCAGCTGTGTGTTTCGGGCCTTCGGCGGGTGGCAGGCTGCATTCTTCCGCCGTGCTCTGGCTGGCCTGCTTAAAGCTTAGGAGGCGCCCGAACCCCGCGAACTCCAGCCCATTGCCTCAATTCAGCCCCCAGTCAGTCCCTTCCGAGGCCTGGACCTAGATCGGCGGTGAGCTTTCTTGCCTGAGCTTGCCTTGCCTTGCCTTGGCCCCTCATCTCAGTCGTCTTGTGCTCTCGTCAATCGTGTGATTGTCTCTCTCATAATCAGCCCTGTGTCGCTGTGAGAGGTCTCACCTCATCTCATCCTCCGCTTGTACAAAGACCGACGCAACAAGGAGACATGTGTTGTGTGTGAAGCGAGTGCATATCATTAAAAACCTTCTCTCTCTTCTCTCTCCTCTCGCCCGGCCTCTCATACCACCCCTCCTTCTATCCACCCGCATCCGTCCCTAAATATGTGGAGGGGTATCGGCTACGGCGGCCTGCACAGTCACAGCTCTTGTATTTGGCACCCCCCCCTTCCGATTACATCTTGAATTCAAGATTCTCCACAACTCAAAAATCACCTCAGGCCATACTAACCTCACTTTTCACAGACCCAGCAGACCGCGGCGTAGGCCACATCAACTACCAGCCCAAGGTCCGCGTCATCGAGCGGTACAAGGTCGTCGGCTTCATCAGCTCAGGAACCTATGGCCGCGTCTACAAGGCCCTCGGCCGCCAGGGCCAGCCTGGCGAGTTCGCCATCAAGAAGTTCAAGCCCGACAAGGAGGGCGAGCAGATCTCTTACACGGGCATCTCGCAGTCCGCCATCCGCGAGATGTCTCTCTGTAGCGAGCTGAAGCACGCCAACGTCATCAAGCTCGTCGAGATCATCCTCGAGGACAAGTGCATCTTCATGGTCTTCGAGTACGCCGAGCACGACCTGCTGCAGATCATCCACCACCACACGCAGAACCCGCGCCACCCGATCCCGCCGCAGACCGTCAAGAGCATCATGTTCCAGCTGCTCAACGGCTGCCAGTACCTCCACGCCAACTGGGTCCTGCACCGCGACCTCAAGCCGGCCAACATCATGGTCACCTCCGCAGGCGAGGTCAAGATCGGCGACCTGGGCCTCGCGCGACGCTTCGATAAGCCGCTGCACTCGCTCTTCAGCGGCGATAAGGTCGTCGTGACGATCTGGTACCGCGCGCCCGAGCTCATCCTCGGCTCGCGGCACTACACGCCCGCGATCGACATGTGGGCCATCGGCTGCATCTTCGCGGAGCTCCTCTCGCTGCGGCCCATCTTCAAGGGCGAGGAGGCCAAGATGGACAGCAAGAAGACGGTGCCCTTCCAGCGCAACCAGATGCAGAAGATTGTCGACATCATGGGGCTCCCCACCAAGGAGCGCTGGCCGCTGCTGACCGCCATGCCCGAGTACACGCAGCTCGGCACGCTGCAGCCGCCGATGACGCCGCACCACCACGGGCACCACCGCGGGCACCACCACCAGCAGCCGCCGCCGGCGAATGGGTCGAACCTCGAGAAGTGGTACTACAGCACCATCTCGCAGGGGCAGTCGAGCAGCGCGACGTCGGCGCCGAACGCGCAGAACGCGCCGCTGGCGAGCCTGGGCGCGGAGGGGTACAAGCTGCTGGCGAGTCTGCTGGAGTACGACCCCGTGGAGCGGCTGACGGCGGCGAAGGCGCTGCAGCACCCATTCTTCTCGACGGGGGATCGGTTGAACGCGCACTGCTTTGAGGGGCTGAAGAACGAGTACCCGCACAGGAGGGTCAGCCAGGACGACAACGATATCCGGACGAGTAGTTTGCCGGGGACGAAGAGGAGCGGGCTGCCGGATGATTCGTTGGCGAGGCCGGTGAAGAGGATGAAGGAGATGTAGGGGTGGGGTTTATCTCGCAGGGGGACGATGAGATGAGGCGTGTGGTTGCTTTTTTTTCTACACCGGAGTTTTTTTGGACGGGTGGGGGCATAGATGTGGCGTTTGGGGCGTTGATACCATATGAGTTATATTAGATGGAATGGAAGAAGGGGACGAGGTCCTCTGGACGAATTCAACTGTGTTAAAGAAGAGATTGTGAGTGAAAACGTGGGATGTGATATGAATATACTGAAAGAGGTGCCGAGGATGGGCAGAGGCCAGGAAGATTGCCCGCATCGAGTAACAACGAGCAAGTCAGCCTGACACTTCAGATGGCGATATAGCAAAATTTGGCAAACATGGATACCCGTGTACTCGTTCAACAGCCAATTTGCCTTCAACAGCCGATTTGCCTGTTTCGATACCAAAAATGAAGTCCCCGGCCCCTTATATACCTTATATGAGATAGGCGGTGTTGCCCGACTTGGCGGTTGGAAAGGAGTGTCCGTCTTCCCACCCGACTCGTTGATGGGCGGGAAATCCTCAGCCTGGGCATCCGATGACTGAACGGGTCTTGTACTATATAAGGCATCAATGTTGTACTTGAAAATAGGCCAGACAGCCAATATGCATCTCTAACATCTCTGCCACTTCGTCTGGAGACGAAAGATGTGAGCTCTGTGACGAAGGGTTACCTGCGGATGTCCTGGTAGAGATAGGCTTGTTCCTTTCCGACTGGACCAAGTTCTCAATGCTTCCGGGTTGCCTCTTCCGTGGGGGTATTGTGTGGGGATCAAACGCGGGCGATGAAGAATAGTCTTGGGACACTTCAAGCGCGGCTGGACCATACAATATCGCGACAATAGTATCGCGGCAGGCGTTGAAATGACCTTGGCCTCGAACCATGTCTGAAATGCCTTCTGGATGGACCATGTGCAATTGCCAGAAATTTGCCTGGGTCTTATTCTGATCGAAAAAACATTGCTCTGATTGCTATGTCCTTTTATATGAGACATTGCACCTGGATCGTGATTGCATCCAGGGTGTCTCGCAAGAATCTTGAGCATCCTGAGGTCCTGGATTCGAGGCTTGACGGGGCGCCAATAGCTTAAATGCTCTTGTGAGCTTAATTTTGTGCATCTAACCAGAACTGACATCTATTGCTTCCGCCAGGGCTTACTGCGAATCTTCGTCACCATAATGACTGACAGCTGGTTAGCGCTGCCCGAGTTCGTTCGATGTTTGATATGAAAAGAGATGATTCGGTCTTCTGAATATTTTGTAGAATACAATGGCAGAAGCACTCAGCGAAGAGGATGGCGTGAAGACATAACAACATGGAGTTGTTTGGCGTTAAGTTTGAGAATCGCTGGCCAACAGGACTGGGACTCTGTACGCAGTGTTTCCACCGAGAGATCTCACAATACTTGTCAAGACATTGGGGATGAAACACCCAATAGTATGGGCAAACGTGTCGACGCTTTTATACATATCAAAGACGTCAAATTGGGGAAGTGGTCGGATCGCTCCGCGTAGCGTAGGCTGTGGGATGCATATAAAGCGTAGCCTTGGACACATGAAACTGGCTGAGCACCAATCTTACGGTCTTCCGGGTCTGTTGGAGTTCGTATTGTGATGTTTTTGAAGCCGAGGTGGCCTCTGTGAGACGGGAATTGATCGACAAGGATACGCGCACAAAAGTCTTGCTTTCTCTTCCTAGTCGACGCCGTCTTCCTTCCCTGTCTTTGCTCAGTGGTGTATTCATATACAGCTGGTTGGGGCGAGAGCGTGGGCGAGGATCTCGGACAGACAGATACAGCTTTCGCATGATTGGGACTGTGGTGTCGTTTAGAAGCACGCGGAGACAGAAACCATTTGATTGGAAATAAAGAATGTGGCGTATATTGTGCGTCTCTTGCTGCAGAGAGGTTCCAAAAGAGCAGAAAGACCGCCGCTTTTATATAAAAGCATTTGTTTTGAAATTATCTCCGAAATACTTGGCGCGACAACTGAACGGGCGTCAGACTTGGTGGCTGCTGCTGATAGGTATTTGCGGTGCATGACGAAAGCCTCGGCGCAGTCTTGGGCTCTAGAGGCAAGTTCCCAGAAACGGGTGTCTCCCGCGTGAGACCGACTGAGACGTGTGCGAGCCTATGCCTTGCTCCGAAGGGGGCGAGTATAAAACTCCTGTGACTCGCCTGGTGTGGTGGTTGTTCCACGCCAAACAAACGTGTCCTCGTTGGATATACATAGATGTCTAATTGATTCGACAAAAGTTGTCGTTCACAACGTCAACTTGTCCCTTGATTATAGGGTTGCGTTCCTCGATTGTCTGATACCTTTGTCTTCCTTCTGTCCTTCGAGCGTGATGGCGTCCGGTGTCCGCTGCGGTTTATTCATGTGTACTCGATGCTCATATCAAATTACAAACAACTAGATAGCTCCATGACTGGGATTTAACAAGAACTGAGGCGCAGTGAAATTCATAGCAGAGTCCCAGCGAAAGGGTAAGCGTTGCCCAGCAAATTGTTTCTGGTTGGCAGTGAAAACTTACTAGAAAAAGTTCTTTTTTAATACATGCCGTCGCCTCACGCAAGCTCGAAGCAGCAATCAAGTGATGTGGCGGAGAGATCCAGTCCTTCCGATACCGTCTGTACCACAATTGTCAAGGGCTTCTATGAGGAAGCTTCCAGTCTAGAGCTGCTCTAACTAAACACCGCCTTTCGCTTCAGCGTTCTTAGAATCTCTACACAATCATTCTCGAAGTTTGCTTGGTTAGAGCACATTGAGATGTTCATTTAGAAATCACACCTAAAGCCAGAAATCAGGGCTATCATAGTCGATCAAGCACATTGGCTTTCGCCATGCAATATTGTGTCTCTATCGTTCTCCATAGCCTCTTGCTTGTACTGCCCAATACATCGCAACATCAAATGCAGATAGCGATGACCATTATGAATGCTGACTTTGATTCCTGAAGCTTGACCGTCGTGACGACGACCGGCAGCGCTCGTGCGATCCCGTTCGACCTAACATTCGAACTCCAACCAACCACAAACTCCAACCATTTGCTTTACCGCAGCCAATTCAAAGAGCCATTGTGTTCCAAAACTTGCAAACATATGCGTGTCCATGGCGATGTTAAATACTTCTGACAGAGCTGGTTACATGGAAAGAAGTCGCTCCATCTTTCCGACCAATATATTGGAGGAAAGAGGTCGATTGTTGTTGAAGTTGGGATCTTGTTGGACACGATCTAGACGCCTGTTCTGCGAAAAACGTCATCAGAGCGTGGACAATCTGGCACATTAACTAATCATTGACGCTTCGACGACTACAATCTCAATCGTACATAATCTTAGGAAGATACAAATCTCTCAAAATCTCTACAAATTGAATAACGCGATTATGGTGTGGTTGTCTGCCGTGTTTACACAGACCAGCATGCCTTTCGAGAAAAACCCCCAGAAAATCTCACCTGAAGCCAATCTATTTGGAATCCGCATGCGTTGTTCTGCGGCTCTCTGGACGATCCTCATCGCATGGTTATCCGTGTCTGTGTATACTCTGGCTGGCAACGTCTCATGCGAAGTTCCTTGCCAACCCCCTCCGAGGTATCTCGTCGGTTGACATACACAGGAATGTCATTTCCTTAGAAGTGGCAACTGACATCGCCAGTATTTTGGCCTCGTTTTGCTAAGGAAGAAGACAAGCAATGGCTTGAATACCTTACACATAGCTGTCTGCGTGACGGAACGCTGGTAAACTCGCGCCGACAGATTCACGTGTGGGAGTGTTGCGTCCCACACCAGATCACGAGATCTATATCCAAATCGAAGGAGAGCAGCCGAAATAGGCCTAGATTTGAATGGTATGCATGAGAGCGCGTAGAGACAAATAAAGCTGCCATGAGCCCTCATTGTTTGAATATAGATGCTCACCATCGTGGCATCCATTTCTTTCGAAAGGCAAAGGAGATTGGCAGCATGTGACGATATTCCTACTCCCGTACATGCAACGGAGGCAGCCAAATACCAATGGGCTTGTTTTGAATCAGCTTGATGAACAACATGGTGACCAAATGGAAACTCAATTCGGGTACTTGGCTGGCGACTCTGTCGAAGTGGCTCTTCGTCTTATTCATGCGAATAGCATCCACAGGAGGACGAATGCTTGCGTGTCTGAACTTCGCGAAACCTTGGGACGGATTCTTCAACGGGCACGGCAGGCAAGACCGTGCAGCGGGATATATTCTGTACATCATCGGTAGGGTTGAGCAAATTGCCGCCATATCTTGCCACCACATGCGCACTTATCGAGGACTGCGAGTTGATTGCCGGCAGAACCATAGAAAGAAAGGCAGCCCTCCATCATCGGCACCACGTTCAGCTAGTTGTGGGCCGCCACGCCGTGTTCAAGGGTTCTCTCCAGGTTCCACGTACGGAAACCAATCCCCTACTTGAACGAGATAACCATTGTCACTGCCGAACAATCACACGAAACATGCGGGTCAAGTATTTGGGGAACCAAGGCATACGGTTTGTTTTGATGCATTTCATATTTGAGAGAATCATGAACCCATTCCCCCTTTCACGCCGCGTAGACTCTAGAATTTTATGTGCTCCGACCAACCCAGCCGAAGACACACCAAGGGACGATGCAAAAGCCGCATTGTTTCTTCGTCGAATAATGCACAAAGCCGCAGCCGGTTGGATGACCCCATGAGATAAGGGAACCCCCAAGGAACACACGAGCCCAAGTTGACGACATTTTTCATTTTGATGTTCCACCAACGCCGCCCACGGTGCGGATGATCCGGGGAATCCCTCATGCGCCTTGACCCTAGGCAAGGTAAACCGCTTACTCCTTCTTCTTCTTGGCACCCTTGACCTTCGCCGTTCCGCGCAGAGTCTTCTGGCGGTTCTTGCGCTGCTTGCCTGTGGAGCGCGAGGAATGTCAGCGTTTGCTTCTTGTGGATGGGGGGTGCTGTTCGCCACCACGCGGGAGACATCAGACGGCCCAGCAGAGGGACGGCATTCGGGGAGATGCCCGACCGCTCCCGCAAGACCTCCTGATATCCTCCCTGGGTGACGGACCGGTGTCGACGTACGCTGCTGTCTGCTGGCCTTCTCGATCTTGTTGGCGAAGCCAACACGGACCAGTCTGTAGTGGGGCTCGAACTTCTTCATGGCCTCGGGGGAGTCGTAGACGAGAGCGAAGCCGGTGGTCTTGCCACCACCGAACTGGGTGCGGAGACCGAAGACGTTGATCTGGTCCTTGGTGGCCTTGTACAAGGAGCCGAGCTTCTCACGGAGCTCATCCTTGGAGATGTTGGCACGGCCGGGGTGGAGGATGTCACTGTTGCGCGGGCAAAGTCAGCACACACAAGTCTCTTGCATCGAACTTTTTTTCGCCCTTTGCCCCGGTTGCCCCATGCTTCCTCCACGCGCTCGCGTTTCGTCAAAATTTGTGGCCGATAAAACTGTCGCAATGGTCGCTCTGTTTCGGTCTTCGATGGCGGCGATGATGGATTGTCGCGGTTGAATGCTCCTTTCGTTGCGGTGGGTTCCTCCTCTTTTCGATCCGGGGGGCTTCTCGGAAGACAAAGACGGAAATCTTGAGGGGGCAAACTCACACGACCATCTGCTTACGGCCAAGCAGGGGGTTACGGATGAACTTGCGAGTTCGCAGGGTGACGGGGGTGTCGACGTCCGCCATCTTTGCGGTTGGGCTGATCTGTCTGTCGAGAGGGTTGACGCTGAGACAGAAAGTCGGAGAGGTGTGATATCGTCAAAGTCCTGAGAATTGTGATGGGGTACCAGAGGTGAAATTTCCGCGAGGGGGACTGGTTCGCTTAATTGGGCGGAAGCCCTAGAAAGCGTCCGTGCCTCAGGACGGCGCACAGCAGCCTGCCAGCGACTGGAGAGTGGCGGCAAGTGTCAGGGTCACGTGGGGCAACTGGATCCTTCCCTTTTTTTTTTTTTTCCCTCTCTCTTCGTGGAAGAGCGCACCAAGTCATGTGACTGGCATCTTCCCCCAGCGGATTAGAATTTTTGAGATGCAACTCTGGAAATGTCGACAGCGCTGGAGCAGCTTATGGAGGGGTCCGATGCTGCACTGTGTTTGTACGGCTCAACTTTGCGATTCTGACTCAGCAACATCTCAGTGCCCCTCGACTCTGCTCAGGTCGACATCTCGAATTTCACTGACATGCCTTGACGAGATATGGCTGATTGAAACTGGATTATTCTTTTGCTTTCGATATTTGCTCCGGATCTAAACTCCAATATTCTCGCACTGAGGCGGTTCCAGAAGAGTCAATCGACAACACTGTTTCTTTGGCAGGAGCATCCGTTCTGGTGCCTCCTCACTGCCAATTTTTAACCCACTTCCCAATCGGGCAACACGACAACTTCACTTGAAACCCTGGTCAACTTCACCAGGCACCAGGCACAAAGTACCAGATTCATTGCCAAGATGATGCATCTTTCAACACCAGACGACTCCGTCAATCGGTTTTGCTCCCAATACCTCCAACTCGAGCCAACGCTAGATTACCCACCCGTCCAAGTTATTCGAGAACCACAGGCCCAGAATGCAATCTACAAGAAGCTGTTTTCAGACGAAGGCCCACGTTACGCGCCCCCAGGTCGATATAGACTTCGTGTACTTAAAGAGCTCGTCGCGAGAATAGAGTCGAGTATCGAGGACTGGGACCAGCATGTAAGTGCCCCTCAATCTGTAACACCCAAGCATAACACGTTCCTGGGCGGAAGCGTCTGACTACGCTTAGGAGGTTTCGGAAGATCTCATGACAGCCTTGTCAGAGTCTCTCGCGACTCCAATCCCCTCCGAGGCGTCTTCCGTCCAGCAAAAGTCCTACGTCACATATCATCTCAGCGGACTGGAGAACACATCCCCAGATCAGTCGTTATCTACGCCTGACATCACCCTGCTTGAGGCCCGCTCGCTGATCTCTGCGTCTGGCACCACGGGTCTCCGAACGTGGGAAGCCGCCTTGCACCTTGGCCAGTACCTATGCGCCAACCATCAGATCATCAACGGAAAGAGGGTCTTGGAACTTGGTGCAGGTACCGGATATCTCGCCATCCTTTGCGCCAAGCACCTTGGTGCCGCTCACGTTGTTGCCTCGGACGGGTCCGATGATGTTATCAACAACCTCCCAGAGAGCTTCTTCCTCAACGATCTCCAAGACAGCGAGCTCGTCAGGCCCATGGAGCTGAGATGGGGACACGCTCTTATCGGAACAGAAGACCAGAAGTGGAACAATGGCGAGAGCGTCGACATCGTCATCGGCGCTGACATCACATACGACCAGAGCATCATCCCAGCGCTTATCGCGACGGTCGAGGAGCTGTTCACACTTTTCCCCAAAGTGGAGGTTTTGATATCTGCAACTCAGCGCAACGAGGTTACCTTTGAGGCCTTCTGCAGCCGCTGCCGCGAACGCGGAATGGGCTTGGACTATGTCGACTTTCCCATTCCCGCCAGGGCGCTGCAAAAGGGCCCTTTCTACAGCGACAGCGTTCCCATCCGGATATGCCGAGTGTCTGCGCCCTCGAGTACGAGCACAAGCGTGATGTGGTGAGATTGTCACCAAAGCGACCGTGACTCACTGATAAGCCGCGGTTGAGCCCACGCGGCAGGAAGGTTGGTGCTACCGCAATGCAGCTGTCCGAGCCACCGCGCCGAACGTTCGGAATCGTGCATATGCAACTTACGGGACGCAACGCCGGCGAGGCGATGCATCTTCCGAGCACAGCGAGTTCTAGACCGCTGACGCACCTTCTAAGAAGCTTTCAAGAGGTCGTCGTCTGGACTCCCGTAGCCTAGACAGCGCAGTGACTGCTGGCTCAAAAAAAGAGTTTTCGCCAGGCCAGCTGGCTGCAATACCACGACATGTGAAGCGCAATAAACTTGACAAGAGACGATGAATCAGCAACAGCAGTTCATGGCCTGACGCTGCAAAACCTACATCAGCACGAGGAGGGCTCACAAGATTGACAAGGATCAACGATGACATGCGTGCAAATCCAAAACGCAGGGTCCAGTCTGAACTTAGAGACTGGTGCGTCTCTGGTAAAATGGGAGATCTCCCGAAACCCGAGAAGCCTCCAGGCCTCGCTTTGAGGGAGGGAGAGGGGAGATCTGGTGACTCCGAGTGTGAATGGTGTCTTGCAGCAGCGAATGGCAAGCTGGTGTCGTGCCTACGACGATGAAAAGTCGGGGCTGAAAGTCAGTTCATGGCGAGTAACATCGTTCGCGAGCTCGAGCATGCACCCCAAGCTTTTCCCCCGAGCCTATCATGCCATCTCCAACAAGATTCACTGGGACCTCCGCGAACCAGTCGATTATCAGGTTATTGCCTGTCAACTTCATGCATCCCCAGCTTTCCCCGCATTCCCGGGGGCGCCAGAGGCATGTGGCCTGATGCTCCGGCAGTCTCAGGGCGTGGAGAGAGTTCGAAAGCACCGCAAACGTTCAGGATGAGGGGTCAACCTTTTCTTCTTCTCTAAACTTTGCCTGTTGGCTTTCGGTTGTCGGTTGGGAACCCCAGAAAGTCAATTCAATACAGAAGAAAAAGCTTGACCCGATAGGAATGGAATTTACGTAAGGCTGTGTTGGCAAAATTCAATACGGAGACTACGCTCCGGTTGACGACGTGTGAAAAGACGAGCCTGACAGACAGATGGACGTCATATTTGTCGACCGTTCAAGGTGTGGCTGAAATCTGCTGGGGAAAAGAATGGAAATTATGGCGAAACACCACGCAAGCTGGGCCTGGGTGACGTGCGAAGGTCTTGTGGCTCGCACGAAGGAACGGACCCTTGCAACATCGATTAGGAGAAAAGAGACGCAGGGAGCTCACTGATTGGGCGGGCTGGCATTCTCCGGGAGCACCAACACATTGCCAATCCACCGGTATGGTGGTCTGGCCATCATTTGTGGAAGCTTAGAGCTTTGATAGCTGGCGGAGCTCTATCTGTCCTTCTGGACCTTCCTTTGACGGCGTGGGAGCAACATGGCCAGGGGCGGGATCGGGATCGGGATCAGGAGAAGGGGGTTAGGGGGAGGAGAAAAAAAGGCGGGAACGAAACAGGGCAGGGTCGAGCCGTTGAGACGAGGCTATGAAGTCATCGCACGCGCCCCAAGGATGAGGATCAGAAAAGGCTCAGATCATGGGTCGGCCTGTCGACTTTCCCATCAGTCCCATCATATGTTTGGTTCGGATCGAATTCTGTGTGGTGTGCGTGTGTTGTCTGGTGTGGTTTACGACTTGTCAGAAAAAAGAAGAGGACTTTGGGATCGCCGGCCTGTCACCTTTCCCTTCCGTCTGTTGGGGGCCAAAGGAGCTCCTCTGCAAGGTACGAACCGCCCCTTGGTGGTCTCGTGGCTGCGGTTGCGTACACCGGGGGCGACGATCCTAGAGGCTGGACTGTCAGGGAATTCTGATCCCCTCCGATCATTTGATGATGGGAGCTCCTGGGCCTTCGGTAGAGGTGCAGGTGCTGGCGTCGCCGCGCCGCCAGCCTGAAGCGAGAGGTGAGGTCGTCTCGTCTGGACGAATGTCCGTTTGCAAGCCCTCAGTGAAGGTGGTGTCGGAGTGACATCCATGCAACCCACAGCAGCAAGAAGGGTCTTTTCAAGCTGCCAAATTGAACCAAAAAGTATCTCGACACCCAACGAGCGCGCGGTGTGTACACCCTTCACCGCTCACTATCATTTCCTGCTGGGCATGATTGTCAAGAGGCCGTTTCGGGGCCAGGCTGCGCTTGAGATCAGAGGCGTTGGCTGATCCGCGGCGTCTGCCCAGAGGGATCTCCCGCAACACGACCATGCGAATTCGTCTGAAAACAGGATGTCCCCTTACCAGAACCCCTCCAGCATTCAGCAGTGGCCACAGCTTGTCCTGTCTTGCTCGGAAGTCGTGCCGGGGACAGCTTCTATTCAAAGCACATCGGAGCAAAAAACATAAAGCATGAGCGTTATTAGCGGGCCGTGTGCCAAAGAGTGGCCCCCTTGTGTCCCCATTATTACCAGGCGAATACCTCATCGAGGGCCTAAAAAGCAGGGAGAAATGGCAAAGCAAAGGAGAACCAAACGTGGGATCGCGATACGTGAGACCCCAAGCGCTGGCAAGCCACATGGTCTTCTGAGGCACGTACGTCACTTGTGTGTTCGAATGGCCCTGTAGCGGCCTCGAGTTGGGAGTACAAAATGCCACCAGCCTCAAAGGCGTCAAGCCCCGAGACAGTTGTTCAGTCTCAAGCAACCCTTTCCCTCCTCCTCCGAGTACCTTAGTCTACACCAAACCCAGGACAAGCCCATCGATATTGTCACCAGCATATTTCTCCGTACTGCTATGTATCATTGCGATATAACCTGGATCACCCCCGAACCTCCGGAAATCCAGCATAAACCTGAACACGGGCATCAACAACAAAACAAGCACCGGCATCATCAACAGGAATCACGAGAACTGCAGAAGCAGCAGCGCGGCCCCGCAGACACGAGCCCGCACAGCCATACCGGAAATACTACGCCCCAGCAGAGGCAACAGCAACAACACCACGATCACCTCAGCTTCGTGCACCTCCTCCAGTCCCCATTCGCCAGAGACTTCTTTCTGGCATCGCATCAGCATCGTCGTCACCACGGCGCCGGCAACGAACACCAGCACCACCACACAGGCGCAGACGCTAGCAGCCAGCTGAGGTCGATTTCGCCTCCAGGGGCCCTCGCACCTTATCATCGAACTTTGTTATCGCCTTCGCCAACCGCATCGTCGGTATCACAATCTTGTCGCCGGCTGCACTAACAGCGCCACGCCGACACGACCCTGCGCACCACCAGTTTGGGAAGTAGACCCGTATCAGGGCGCTCAACTTGGCCAAAGGTCCCCCCAAAAACACTTACACGAAAGAACTCAGGAGATAGCGCCATCATATCCGTGGGCTACCTTACATACACGGTACACCAACAGCACCACCACCACCAGGAAAAGGGCAGAGCAAGCAAGGCCTAGCCCCAACGTGGACCAACTGGACCTCTTGTCGGAGCGCGTGGGCTGCATGTTACTAGGGATTAGTTGCATGCTCCATTGCTGTGCCCTTCTTGTACCGCCTGGATAGCGCAACATCGAACCGGTTTATTGCACCACCGGCAGCGAACCGCATCCACAGTCGACCCCTCTGCCAACTCCGACCTGCCATTCGAGTGGGCAAAACCACTGCGGGCAGCGCCTACACGCATTGAAAGACGACAGCGCGCTTGTCAGTTGTCTTCGTATTGCCATCCACCTTCCATCCGGGCTGGACCGGGTCTATTAATTGGACCAGGGGTCGTCGAGAGTGCTCCCTCCACACACCATCTCCCAGACATCCATATCCCCGTCCGTCCCGTCTTACGCTATCGGCCGCCAATATTAGGTAGTTGGCATCCCCTCATCATCACCATCACCACCACCGGCCACCACCGTTCAGTGAGATTTCAGACCGTATCTACCACATTTCGGTACCGACTTGTCTGAGTCTAGGTCTCCCTCCCCAAATTGCATACCTACACAAAAGTCTCACACCTCCCCTCCCGTCCATCCCCTCTGCCGTCACGGACAACGGAAACGCACGCCATCACACCAGAGCTAGCCAAAGTTTTAGTCTCTTTGGGCTTTGACTCCTGCGACGGCAGACCTGAACCGCTCCATCAAAAGCATCACTTGGTCCCAAAAAAGCTTCCAGACCACCTCCCGGCTGTCGGCCGGCGCGTTCACCATTCCCTTTTCCGCACCCTGCTTGCGCATCCCTTCTCCTGACTACCGGGCGCCTTACCCAGTTCTGTCGGTTTTGCAACAACGGGTTCGCCGTTTGTTGGTATTTATTAGCAGTGGGACACCACCACTGCGCCTGAGTCTTGGCCCGTCGACACCATACGGCGTACGCACTGCAGCAAGCACACACAGAAACCTACGTTGAAGTCCAGCCCCGAGGACCCCAAAACATCCCGGTCCCTTTGCATTGTGTGGTGTGTTAAACGCCCTGTGGCTTTTTCTGCTGGTTCTATTTAGCGCCACTTCGAACGGGGGTGATTTCCACGAGGGACGTCCAAGCTTTGATTATTGGTACAGCACCGCGATAATCAACGTGCTGGCTGGCTGGTTCCTGTGCCTGGCCTGTCTCTCATTCTCATCTCGCCCAGTTTCTGACAAGTCTCTGGTTCCCTTCCATCGCGCATTACCTTATCTCGTCAACTCTCCGCTTATTTCCTTCCGGGCGACATCCCACCGTCACCTATTAATAAAAACAAGAACCGGAAAACCTGCCACGCCCGACAGGACCACCTACTATTTGCCGGGGGGCTTCAGTTGAGGAACCACGGAACCCAGTTGAGGAGTTCCTTGCACACTGGACCTGGCTTACACGTTTAATACCGGTACCGACCGACCAACCGGCCCTTATCCAGCTGCATCGGACGTGCACACCGCAAACTGCAAAAGAGGCACGACGCACACCTTAGCTACATATTACTTGATCGCCTCTTCTTCCCCGGACCGGGACAAGAGCTCTCACCTCCTCACCTCCTCAATCTCTGACCAAACATCTGCTCGCCAGCGGGCACGCCCCGATCAGTCGCTGCATCCCTTCTCCTCTTTTTCATATTTATTACCGACATCTGAGGGGAACGTCTGCTGCGCGACCCCCGCCAAACCCACGCAAAAAGTCGGACCAGTTGGACAAGGCCCAACGCCCGCGCCCCAGTCCGCATCTCCTTCTCTTGCACGCCAACGGGGGTTCATTTGAAAGGAGACAAAGGACGACGGCTCCACCTGTGATCGACGCCATCGACAGGGCGGGAGAGCTAGCGAACGTACTCGGTATTAGTACTCGACGCTCGCTGCCATTTTGCTCCTCCTCGAGCCATCGGACCAAGCCAGACCACGAGTCAATTGCCCTCCGTCTCTGCCCCCCCCTCTCACACTCCCAATCCCAGCCATTCACCGTCGAGGCCCTTTCCTGCGCTCTTATCAGCCGCTTGACGCCTCTTTTACCGTTGTTGGAGAACAAACAAACAAAACAAACTTCACCACCACCGCCGACGACGACTCGCATATATATCCAGCTACCTGAGAACCATTGCGGTGACCGATCTGCCACCCTGCAGAACAGCATCACATTGACGACATCGTCTCGCTACCCCCTCGTCATTACACGAGCACATCTCGCCAGTGCACGCTGCACACAATTGCCGACGACACTCCGAACTTTGTCTTCGTCTACCTACCTATACAACCATCAGCCCACAGCTAAACCATTTCAATTACCTTTTATTTCTATCCCACATTGGTTTCCGATGGGCTCGTCAATAGCCCAAAGACATCTCACCTGCACATTACAACTATCACATCCATTAACAACACCATCAAAAATGGCCGCCCAAAGCACCCTGCCCCTCTCACAGGAGCAAACCTCCAACTTCGCCCTGCAACAATATCTCCTCCTGCAGTCCCAACACGAGGAGCTCCGCCAACACCTCGACCAGATCAGGCCCATCACCACCTGCAACACCTCCCTCGCCTCCTCACCCTCAGTATCCCCCACCCGCAGCACCTGCTCGCCGTTCGGACAGTACCCCACCGGTGGTCGCAGACACCACAGCCGCAGCCGGCGCTCGTCGCTCTCCTCCCCCAAGGCGCGCCGCAGCAGCTCCCTCGCTCCGATTGCGGACGAGACGACGATCTGGGCCGTCGCGGAGGAGGAGCAGCGCCTGTTCGACGTCAACGAGGGCATGAAGCGGGCCCTGATGGAGCTGCTCAACTGCGAGCAGGTGCGGAGCGACAGCTCGTTCCGCATGTGGGTTCAGTGCCGTCTCATGGACACGGAAAAGGAGCTGCGCTCTGAGCGACGACGTAAGAGCTCCCCGTGAGCTCTTTTCGTTCCTCTCTGATCGACACATGTCGACAACCAACTATTACAGCTAATTTGCCGGGCTTGGGATTTTCTTCTTTTCGGCAATTTGGGACCTGGGACAGAACAAGGTACGATCTACCTTTGGGAAATGGCGTTGAAAGGCGGCGGGAATTTCTACAGACCTGCCGAGACAGGCATGGCAGTGGCATGGCATGGCATGCACCACGGGATAACAAAAGTTGGATGTATACGGGCGAATAGCATTTGCTTCATCATGTTCTCAAGCATTCGCCCGAGGGAAATCTTTTTTTTCAAATGTTCACAAACAACGGCGAGGACTTGATCAGCCTGGCTTGACATCCTTCCAATTTCTTTTCTTCTGCGTATCTTTATTTGGCGGTTGTAGGATACCAAACAGACATAGAGCTTGTAATGACCGACACGACAAATTTACATACCAACCACCTATTTCTCCCTTACCTTGGTCAACCTTGCTCTTGCTTCTGTGATGTCCAAAGTCCGAAAACATTGCTTCTTTGTGTGATAAACATGTGGATGTGGTTCGAGCATGACGGGAGATCTTCGTGATGCATGCGGGCATAGTTCGGAGCTTGCTGCTTACCTGCTGCAGCCTGCAACTCTCCAAAGTCTGTGTGTGTGTGTGCCGTTGCCACCCCCAGTTTCTCAGAAATCAATCACAGACAGCCCATGTTTTCTGCCCAGGACCAAAAAAAGCAAATCAAAAGTCCAAAATTTGGCGAAATGCGATCTGCCAGACTAGGACTCTTCGGCCGGGTCCAATCGGTCAAGCTCCAAGCTCCGAAATTCAAATAAATGGAGCCCCCTTTTTTTATTTTTATGTTTTCTTGGTGTGTGATTCGATTCGCCGATCACGCAACTTTGATGTACAGTGTGCACAAGCCGTGTGCATAGCATAAGCGGCACTATGTGACGAGACACTGTCTCGCAGCTCGACCTTCGTGGGCCCGTTGCCTCGTGGATTTGGCCGTCATTGTTTGCTTGCTTCCCACCTTGACTGCAAACAATCGACGACACACGATACCACGCACGCACGCCCCCGCGCCCGAAACGCCACTTGCGCTCTGCTTACGTAGCTGCGTCCAGATCGGCGAAAGCTTCGAAGCTTGGAATCTCGTGTTTTTCGACAAAGCGGAACTTTTGATCTGGTTGGGGTCTCTGTTGATCAGATCGCGGCGCAAAGGGAAAAAAAGTTTCGGGAAGCTCCGTCCACCACCACGACGACTTCGACGACGACGACGAGGCAACCGGCAACGGCTGTCATCGCGACGATAGCACCGATAAGGAAGAGGACAAAAGTGACGAGAGCGACAATTGCGACGTCAGCCTAGCCTTCTGAAGCAGCGCACCAAACCGACCGCCGCCATGTCGGTCCTCTTGGAGACGAGCTCCGGTGACATTGTCATTGACCTGCTGGTCGACTACGCGCCGAAGCTGTGCGAAAAGTAAGTTGATACCATCGCTATCCCCCTTGTGGGCCGCTACCAAGCTCTTGCTCAGCTAACCACAAAGCGCGACAGTTTCCTGAAGCTCTGCAAAGTAAAGTACTACAACTTCTCGCCGATCCACTCGGTCCAGAAGAACTTCTCCTTCCAGACCGGCGACCCCCTCGGCCCGCTGTCGAAGGAGTCCGATGGCGGCACCTCGATATGGGGCCTGCTGTCGGGCGACAGCAAAAAGAAGATGTTCCCCGCCTTCTTCCACCCGAAGCTCAAGCACCTCGAGCGCGGCACCGTGAGCATGGCCACCGCGCCCCTCGACTCGGACCCGGACACGCGCGTCGCAGCGTCGCAGTTCATCGTCACGCTCGGCGACGAGACGGACTACCTGGACGGCAAGGCTGCCGTCTTTGGCAAGGTCGTCGAGGGGTTCGACGTGCTGGAGAAGATCAACGAGGCCATCGTGGATGACAAAGGACACCCGCTCATCGACATCCGCATCAAGCACACCATCGTTCTCGACGACCCGTACCCCGACCCACCGGAGCTGCGGGAGCCCAGCGGCTCGCCGCCCCCGAGCAAGGCACAGCTTGAGACTGTGCGCATCGCGGACGAGGCTGCCCTGCATGAGGACGACGACATGGACGAGGAGGCCGTTGAAAAACGGCGGAGGGAGAGGGAGGCACGGGCTCAGGCACTCACTCTGGAAATGATGGGTGATTTGCCGTTTGCCGAGGTCGCCCCTCCCGAGAACGTCCTGTTCGTTTGCAAGCTGAACCCGGTCACCACGGATGCCGATCTGGAGCTCATCTTTGGCCGGTTTGGCAAGATCCTCAGCTGCGAGGTCATCCGCGATGCCAAGACGGGCGACAGTCTTCAGTATGCCTTTATCGAGTACGCCGACAAGGCCTCTTGCGAAGCTGCGTACTTCAAGATGCAGGACGTGCTGATTGACGACCGCCGTATCCACGTGGACTTCTCACAGAGTGTGAGCAAGCTGAGCCAGGTCTGGAGAGACGACACGAACAGCAAGCGCAAGAAGAACGCCTCCAGGGGCGGATGGGGAGGCGTCGACGAGCTCGAGAAGCGCAGGCAATACCGCGACGTGTACGAGAGGGACGGCGACAACTACGATCTCGTGTATGGGGATGAGGAGATGAAGGGCCGTGCCGAGCGTGACAGCAACCGCCAACCTGAGCCCAAGGGACAGCAGGAGCAGGGCAGAGATCACGCCAGGTCGGACAGGGAACGCAGGAGGAGTCGGAGCCCCGGACGACCCAGAGACAGGGACAGGGACAGGAGAGGAGATAGAGATCGATACCGATCCGACGATCGGAACGCCGGACGACGGTACGATGACCACGACCGGCGGCGCGACGATCGGGACTCGGGTCGCAGAGACCACAGAGACCGCAGAGATTATGATAACCGGAATCGAGGCAGGGATCGAGGCGGAGACAGACGAAGATAGCAGCACTGCAGACATGGTTCTGGCATCCTTCCCTTCCTTTTCCGTCCACGACAACAACAAAATCACACCAGCAGAGCAGAGCAGAATACCCAGTCGCCGTTGCCCAGCTCACAGCCAGCACGGTCGACCACCAGATGTAGACACCCCTCAAAAAGAGTACTTGAATTGACGCCGCCGTTGCCACTGCCGCCCGCGTAAGGCTCGTGTTTCATGAAAAATCTCGTTGACCTGTCGAGATGCGGCCACGGCAACCTGCACGCAAGCATCGCGTTACATCTCTTGTTGGCCAGGAGTCCGGATGTGTGGGGGATGGGGGTTTGGAAGTTGGGGATAGAGAGGAAATCATCACCATCAGGACCGTGGGGCGTTTTTCTCTCACGTCGCACATGGCGAATGACCTGCTCGAAGCAGGACAGGTAATGTCTCAGTATTTCGCCGTTGCAAACTAACAAACATATCTCCCCGGGGGGCGCCCATTTCGACTTGCATGAGCTGCAAGTAAGCGGCTCGGAAGTCAACCGCGGAAGTGGGGATCGGTGCACATCAGAGTGGCCCGCGGAGGGAGGCTACATTAGCCCGCCTGCCGTTTGGTGGTAGGTGGTAGCTGTCATCTGTCAGTTGTCATATCTTCAAGGTGCTTCTTGTGTGTCCCCCTTGGCGGCATCTAGACGGACGATGGGCCACGGACAGCCCATCTCTGGAACTCGCATGCAGGGCCGGGCATGCGTGTAACAACGGCTTCGACCTGTCAGAAGAGTCTCTGAATGCCTCGTAGTTCAGCTGGCCACATGGAGGGGGGGCATTTCGGGAGTTCATACGACCAGGTTTGTTCGGGAGATGATGGTTGATATCTTAAGCTCGAGGGCCTTCGTCACTTACATCCGACAACGACTGATCCTTTTATCGTGGAGGGAATCTATCTTTGATGCCGACTGCAACCCCGTGGCAAAGGCGGCAGCGGCCAACATGGCGGTCTCTCGAGTAGGTCTCGCAGCCTCCCTCCCCCACCAAGGCAGCCCGTAACATCCAGTCACTAATGTTGCACAGGATGATGGAAGTGACAGCATGTCGAGTCTCTCTGCAGAACACCTGCAATTCTTCCCAGGCCGGCCGGCAGGCAGGCATCGACGTGCCTGTGTAACGGCAGCTTCCCTCAGCAAGAGACATGAGGCAAAGCTCGTCAGCTGTGTTACTTTCCGGTCTTCACTTGTCGGGCGATGATAAGCTCCAGCCAGGCGGAGAAGGCCGATCGATTTCCTTTCCAGTCTGGCGGTCTGGCGGTCTGGCGGACGAAACCACAAAGTGATGTGTTCGTTGGTAGCATTGGCAGCATATCAAGGCCAAGCATATGGGCACACATGCAAAGGCCTGGATCCTGGACCTTACCTTATGCTCCATATCGCCCAACGGATAGTGGAGGCAGCCGGATCGGCTCGTACTCTGCGCCTCTTTGGTGCCTGGCCTGGTGGCTTTTTTCTTTGCTTCCTCCCACGCTGGACCGGCCTTATTTCCATCTGCCCCGGGCATGGCCGCTCTCGTTATGGGTTGTCAGATGACATTGTGTTCCTGGGAGTTGGCCCAATCGCTTACGGGACTTGTGCGCCGTTGCAACGGATACCTGCATGAAGAGACCGGGGCCGGCTCTGGCTGCGATTGACACCCCATGCAGCACCCCGAGGATGGCTGGCAAAATTTCCGTTGACAGAGCCGGCCGTCGAAGCCATGTGGGTTACTGCCAGTTGCCTTCCCGTCATGAAAGCCAGGCACGACGCAAGGAAATATCCGGGCATGGGGGTTCAAGCAGAGGGGAAAAGGGAGGGGGAGCAAGGCGAAATGGATCTGCATTTGCAACAGCCTGATCGTCGTCAGGACGCCCTCACCTTGCTGGGCCACCATTGTGCATGATATCAGTCCTGACGCTGTACCACACCGCCAGCAGACTCCTCAGTCGACTTTCGATACGAACTGCCCTCCATGAGCCACACTCTCAGCGAGAGCGTCTTGCTTCGGTGTGTGTCTTGGGACTGCGGCGCAGACTCTTATGAGGACTGGGTCCATCAGTAATACCTACTGGTTCAAAATATAATGATGGAAGCGAGGCGAGGACGCTGTCTCATCTGCCGCGCGCGCGCTCTGCTGGGGCAATCTAGCAATAAGCTCATGCGGAGCCACGAGTCTCGGTCGAGAGAGGGCCTGCAACCTCGCCCTCGTCCTTGCACTCCGTTGGACGACGACGGTCCATCTCGGGCAACTGTGCTTGGACGGCTTCTGTCTGGCCTTGTCGCTCGCCAGCTCGATCATATGGTGGAGAAGCTTCTACACGGACCGTACGTAGCACCCCTGAGAAACGCGCGCTGTCATTACGGACGTTAGGGTTTCCCCTGAGGATGAACATGGTCCGTCGGCTTCGAGCATGGACATGTCATCCCAAGTCTTCTCCTTGTTCTTCAGCCTGGGAGAAGGAAGTGAATCCTTCGCGACGCCACTGTGGAAGGGCTCAACTCACTTAAAGCTCCTGCAGGACCATTTGTCTACCCCTGATTCAAATGCACGAGATATCGGACGAGGTAGCATTGCATCCTCCTCCCTCCCTCCGCCATCACCGTGGCCGCCGTTCTTCCACTCCAAGATACTGACCGCCCTTGGGGTGGGGTCCCTCCTTCGCGGACGCAGCAGCAGCGGGCGGCAGATGCATACACACACACACACACTGTGGAAAAGAAGCCTTGCAAAAGCTGTCAACGGATGTACGTGGACCTAGCCGCGCCTCAACGGCAACGCAGAAGCGGGAGCCACCCACACACACCTTTTTTTCTACGTGCCTCAGCCGCCCGCCCGCTGCCCGTTTGCTGCTATTCTTGGTCCCCGCCGTTGCTCAACCCCCGCGCCCGCGCGTGTCGTGTGCGCATCGAGCTGCTCCCGCCCCAGGGTTCTCGTTTCGTTGCTTTGTTCGTTCGTCCCAAGGCTGCGCGCTACAGCAGTCCGGAAGTCCAACGCCCGTGGAGGCCCAACGGTTGCGCCAAGTTGGATCATCAGAGTGCGGGGCCTGAATTTGGAGTTGCAGTAACGACATCAATGGGGGCATACAGACGGAGAGGGGGGGCGAGGCGGCAGCCAAAAGACGCTGCACCACCACAACCACAGCCTGCTTCGAGAATGACGGTGCGACGGAGATGGACCTGTTTGGCAGCTTTCCCCTGGGGCCAAGTGGCCGTGTCCGCGGCCTCTGATGAGGTGAGGGTTGAGCGGCCCTCACGGCGGCCACATTCATGCAGTCCAATCGCCTAACGACAAACATCAGGACCATACCAACCTGGCCGTTCTAGATGCGACTGGACTTTGGTATGTGCTCATGGTCTTGTCCGGCTGTAAGATTGATTTCCTCACATATTTCTGCCAGCTGTTGCAAGTTTGTCTGAACGGATTTCTCGCGGAAGCTGCCGGCTGGCAGAGCTATTGAAGAGGTGCATTTCCCGGATTAGTCGATGCCAATGCAGATGATGACCGTTCCAGCATGGTACTTTCTCGATGTCAATTTGTTTTTCTGCCAAAATTTGACCGGGCATCTTGTTCATCATACATATGTACGTGCGTTGGCGCCGAATGTTTGGCGAACGGCGCGAACGAACGGAGCATGGAAAAAGCAAAAATATCTGCACATCATCCAACCCACCCAAGCAGCAGCGAATGGATTACCACTTTCTTCAGCAATTGGTTTGCGGTGTCACTTCACAAGCTGGGTGGCAGGGGCAAAGCAAGCAAGCCAAGCTAACACCTCTTGATGCTCCATGCTTTCACTCTTGTCTTGCGTTTTCTTCAGAGACAGAGAGAGAGTGGTCGGTTTGACTTCGCACTCCTCTCGGCTCTTCCTGTCCACAATGCAAGCAAAAGCGAGTCTGCCGCTGTTGCTTTCGCAAGGTGACACAGGGACCACCACACAGCGACACCCACCACAAGCGTATTCCATTGACGACGGCTTGCGTCACGTAACCTTCAGCTCTTGCAGCAGCAGCAGCAATAGCAGCGGCTTCTATCTCTGTCCGCTGCGCAGCGGCAGCAGAAGCACCTGGGCTGGCGTGCATCACATCACATCCAGAGTGTCACTTCACTTCGCCTTGCTGCCCGCCCCTCTCCGCACAGATACATGGCCGCGTTGATGGGGGACGCCGGCTTGCCCTCAGTGACGCATCGTGAGAGGGTTGGACAATCAGAGGTTTGCCCAGGTGGGACCGAGACCGCCGTTTTGCCCGAACGACGTTGGGGGGAGACGCGCGAGTCGTTGTTCCTTGTTTGCCCGTCGAAACACACCTTCTCTGGTGTCATTTGGGAAGGGCGCTTTTCCCATTTCAGGTGTTGTTATTTCTCAAAGCAGACATTTACCTGTGTTTCGTCAATTCCGTGATCCTCCTCTGCTGACGATTGTTGAGCCAGTGACATCAAGTGGTTGGGAGAGGAAGGGGGCAGTAGTTGCAGAAGTAACCAGCAGCAGCCAGGCTGGCTTCATGATACATGTACGCTCTTCTCCTCATTGCGGAAGCCTCCTCTAGAGCCAATACATCTCCAGCTCGCTGTCGGACGACTTGCACCGAGCGTTCGATGTCGCCGTTCGGTTTGTTACCACAACCAAACCCGGCAGTTCTTCAGCGAGCCGTGGACGTGTGGGGGACAATCAAACCATGGGCCTCTCTTTTTCCACCTTCTCTCCTCTCGCCAGCCCGTTGTCTCGCCCCCAGCGGCAAGCCCATTGGATTTGCCCTGACGATGGTGGCGATAAACGACGGGGTCTTTACCTGCCTGGCCTGTCTCTTCTCCCAAGGGCTCACGAATATCGAGGAGCGTCTCATTGGATGCCGTCCCAAGTCCAAGTACGGCTGAGAAATAACAAGTCTCAAAAAGGTCTTAGACCACTTTCGTCTTGCGCCCAAGTACACATAGCCGCAACGCAAGATTCCTGGGTTCCAGATTGGCCCAGAACCCCCAGACCCTTCAATCCAAGATACGGTACAGATCGCCCGCTGCTGGCCCTACAGCTGCAGATCTACCCCTGATCCCTGCTCGCCTCTCCTCTCCCAATCCTGCCCTGCCCGCCCCGGACCTCCCCTCCTCTCCTCTCTCCACCCTTCTCTCCATGTCTTTCCCGTTTGCTCTTGTCTCTTTCTACAGGGCCCCCAGGCAGGGGTCACCGTACGTAAGTCGACGCTGAGAGGTCTGCAGTGACGAGGGGGTTAGCGAGAGGCTCACCTTGGCCCTGCGTTCTCCTCATGGACCGACATGCTTGTTTGGCGTCCGTTAACAGCCGCGGCCTTGGGGGGCGTGTGCGTGGTGGTATTCCCTTCCCCCTGATGCCTTGCTCAAATCTGCACCTTGCCGGGCTGTGTACCACCTTATCAACGTTTCGCTGTAAGAGGCACACACAAGAAGAAAAAAATTCTATTCTACACTACGTCCGTCCGGCTCGTTGTTGTGCGCGCTGCGCAGCGTCTACATGGGGCAACACCACCCCCAAATGCCGTACCCAGGCTTGCACCTTGAACCCGTCCAATGACACCTGTCGTGGATTGTTGCTCCTGGTACCCATATGGGGGCGCGCCAGAGGGGGGATACGGGAGACGGGGGGTCACCCAACGACCGTCGAACGAACGAGGTAGAGGGGTGATGGGGGGAGGGGGGCGAGGGTAAAGTACCGCAGTGACTTGTCGCAATTTCGCAAGGGTCTCTGTCTTGTCATATTCTCTCTCGGCGGAGAGAGAGTATCGAGATAGGGCCATAGATTTGATGTGATGAAGGAGGGTGCGGAGAGAAGATGCAAACACCAGCCAACACTCACTCACTCACCCCCAGCAGTACCAAAAAAATACTCAAAGAAGACCGCGCGGGAGAGTCCGTGACCACCCTGGGGATAGGTATAACATCGAACGCGGCTGCAGCTGCTTCTTGATTTCTCCTTCCTGAGTTCCCTCTCTTCCCTTTTTACTTTCCTTGATCTTATTCCCTCCCAAACATATCTACCTCTTGTTTTTTTACTTTACGCTTCCTTCGTGTGAAACATAAGATCAGCAAAAGTTCTTCACCACCTACTGAAGAACCAGAAAAGGCTGACACCAACCACCGCCTGCCCTCTTTCTTTAAAACATCCACGTCTGACAAGGAGGCGTGTTGAAGAAACATCAACATCACCCACACCCAGAAACTTGTTTCTTCTTCCTTGCCCTCCCCTCCCCCTCAGGTTCAGCCTCGACGCAGAACTGGGAAGCGTGTGTGTATGTGTGTGTGTGAACAACATCGAACACCCCCATTTTACTGAAACAAGACGCTTTCACAACATTTCGAGGAGGAGTTGTCGTTCATTCGTCTACTTTTCCTCCGTCATCATCGACGACATACATCCAACACAAAGTCCAGCCTTCGACAAGCGGGAATAAGGCAAAAGGCGAACAGCAACACCGCCTCCAGATCCCTCTCGCTTCCTGTAACAGGCCACCTCCTGTCCCTCCTCATCCTCATCCAACCACGCCCCTCGGCTCTGCCACAGCCGCTTGCTTCCATAGAGCAGGCCTTGCCGAATCTCACCTGCCCCCTCAAGACACCATGGTCAGCCCGAGCTGCTACTCCGACGGAAGACGATATAGCCGCCTGGAGCCACCTTACGTCTACTCTGACCGCCAGCAACGATACTCGAGCACCTCCGAAGCGCGAACATCGACCATGACTGAACGAGAGCCCGAGACCGACACCCCGCCCCGCAAGCGCATTGCCGTTGCTGTAAGTCTTGGTTCGATTCCTTTGAGCTCTGGGATAGGGGGTTTTCACTCGTCTTTTGCTTCTTGATGTACTCGACCAAAGTTTCCTCTCCCCTTTCTTTCCCAAAAAGCAAGCATCCCGAAGTTGGGTTTCTTAGAGCTGGGAGACACAGAAAGAAGGGAGCTTGCATATTTCATCGCACCGGATGGGGAAAAAGAAAGATCTGACAGATCTACAGTGCGGCCGGTGCCGGAAGCGCAAGATTCGCTGCAGCGGAGACGCCGGCAACGGAATGCCATGCCAGAATTGCAAGGCCGCGGGCATTGACGCCTGCCACTTCCTCCGTGTAAGTCCCTTCTTCGCCCGATCACCATTCCATCCCATCACAACTAACTCCCCCTTCAAGGTCGCCTCTCAAGAAGCACCCTGGGTCCAACCGTCAGACCCGGGCTTCTCTTACGAACTCAAGGCCGCACGAGCGTACCAAGCCGTCGGAGGCCACGCCCTCGCCGCCTCCCCGACGCACTACGCCTCCGAGATGCACGACGGCCTGCCCCGCGCTCCGCAGCACGGCGGCTACCCCTCGAGCAGCGCGGGCTACTCCTCCTACGGCACCAGCGGCAAGTACTATTCCTCCATGCCCGCGAGCTGGACGAGCCCGGCCGCGTACCCCGCCGACGACGGCACCGGCGTCGACTACAGCGCCATGGGATACCCGTCCTACCCGTACCACAGCCAGGACGCCTCCTATCTCTACCGCATGACCGCCGCCAAAGCCCCCTCAAACGCGGACCTGTACGTCAACACGGACGGAACGGGCTACGCCTACAGCTCCTCCGGCGCGGCCCTTGTCCACCGCCCCGCCGCAGCAGGCGGCGTCTCCCCGGCCGACGCGCCCAACTTCTCCCTCTCCAANACCGCCCCGCCGCAGCAGGCGGCGTCTCCCCGGCCGACGCGCCCAACTTCTCCCTCTCCAACGTCGCCGCCTCCCTCCCTCACACCTCCAGCGGCGGGGACCGTCTGCTCCCGAACCCCTCGCGTCTGCCCACAGCCAACGTCCTCGCCTACCGTACCGACGGCTCCGCGGCTTCCTCCTCCTACGCGACCTCGACAAAGTCCGCCGGCAGCGGCTCCTCCAACAACCCCTCCCCGACCAGCGCCGTCTCCGAGGTCACCACGAGCTACGACGCCTCCCCGGTCTCCGCCTACCCGCCCGCGCCGCACACCCTCCCATCCATGACACACCTCCACCACCACCACCAGCAGCAGCAACAGCACCGTCTCTCCAACGCCACCGCCGCCGACATGGCCGGCTACCCGTCCTCCACAAGCAGCGCCGACTCCATCTTCACCCCGTCCGAGACCTCCCTGCGCACCCACGGCTCCGCCTCCGAGCTGAGCTACAAGTACTCCGACGCCTCCTCCACAGGCTCCTCCGGCCGCCGCGGCAGCGGCGAGACGTCCGCCTCCTCGGGCTCCTCCGGCGGCGGCGGCGGCGGCTCGCTCGCCAACGGGCAGACGTACACCGTCCCGACGCCCGGCTCCGCGATGTACGCCGCCCCCATGGGCCACTCGCGCCACCACGTCGGCGCGTACGCGCTCCTCTCGGACGACGTCGACCAGCAGCAGCAGCCGCACTACGGACACCGCGAGCACCACCACCAGCATCAGCAGCAGCAGCAGCACCCCTCGGGACGCCGGTCCGCCGGCAGCCTGTCTGCTTCCTGAGAGTCCACCCGCTTCGGCCGGAGCCTGTCTGGGACTCGAGATGGCGTATTTTTGCGCAAACCAGTAAGGCAGGGGAGGGCCCTCCCCCGCCTCTGCGCCGCCAACCCGTATATTCTTGCATTGCTCTGTTTATTGAATCTAGCTTTTCTGCATTTTGCTTTGTTTGGTCTTTTTTTTGTTCTTTCACCCACACCGACGCCTACCGGCCAGAGCCCCGTCACCGTCACCGGCATCAGCGGCTGGTGCATTGCGTCTCCGATAATGGGACCGGTCAAAGCCTATCCGACCCTCCAGTTGAGAATACGGGTTTTCTGTGGCGTTGTTTGGAAAGATGCACTTCTTTTCTCCCTTCATGCTCGACCAACCCATGTCTACCGAAACGTTACGGTTGTCAGCCATGCATGCAGCTTCCTTCTGCATCTTCGGACTTTAGCACACTCACAACTCGGTTGGTTCCAATTCTGTTGCAGAGAGGAAGTGGCGGCGCCTCGCTGCAGGCCTCGCATCCTATTCATCTACAAGAAACGTAACGTTCCGGATGACGACAACGACATACAAACCATGTCCTTTGTGGCGTACCTGCCTCTCGTACATTGTCGAGTGGGCATCTCCAAGCCAAGAGCGTCGTGAGGGGGGTTACTTCCAACCCAACGCTCCGGGGCCGGGATGGACATGCAAGGGGCCCTGGGGGCCGGCGGCCGTTGCGTTTGAGACAAGGGGTTGGCGCCGACGAACTGCAACGCCGTCCAACACACAGCATGCAAGCCGGGCTTACTGCTCTCATGCGGCTACCCGACCCGGCACGCCCGCGGTCCTTGACAAAAGGCCCCCCGCCCAGTACCGTCCCCTTCCCGCCCTCCATCCCGTCTCTCTTCTGGTCCCAGGCAAGGGACGGCCAACAATGTGCGCCGCGGGGCGGTGTTGTTGGAGTTTCCCCCTCTTTTCGTGTTTCCCCAAAGGAATCCTGAACACCCTCTTTTTTGGCATGGCTGTTCTGCTTGAAGCCCTGGATCACGAAGCGAACGGAGGAGTTCATTTTCTGGACATTTCAATTCAACCTACCCGTCGCTCCTTTCTCGCATACTGTCTCTATCTTTGGAATCTTGGCAGTGGGCGTTTCTTTGGGGGCCGCCAATCCTGTCGTTCTTGGCTCGCCATCCGTCTTTCACCGTCACCAATTGCGTCTATTCTTACCGCGATTGGGATGTCCGACATCTGCAAGAGGCAAGGAACCACCGTATCGATTTTCATTCATCACCGGACCGGGTGCGGTCTGGAAAAAGTTGCTGCTACACTTCTGACTTTTATGTCTTGGACTTTTGCTCTCTGCTATTCTGATTGGCTTACACCTCGCTTGTTTTTACCAAGTCTGCGTCTGCGTCTGCGTCTGCGTCTGCCTTCACCACGTCGGTTGCGTTTCTGCTAGGAGTCTGCATCTCTGCCTTGGAATGGGGTTACGTTTTTTCTTCCTTTTTGGGGCAATGTGTAATACCTTGCTGGTTGTATTCGGGAAAGGGGGGATCACGAGGGAAAGCATCATCTGTTTTACCCCAATGAGCTAACAACAAATTGGAGGGAAGGGGGCTACGGAATCACGGGGATCGGTGATACAGAAAAGAAAATTGGCATGACTTATGTGGGCATTATCAATCATGGCACAACCCTGGGAAAGGGCGAGGATATGGTAGGGCGATAGGCGGGGCATGGGAGCGAAGGGATTGGGGTACTATGATGATTCCTGGGGCATCTTGTTTTTGGGGATTCCTCTTGGTTCTCTTTTCGTTTGGGCTTTTTCTCATCGTACTGCGGCGTTTCTGGTCTTGACAAATTGTCTTTTCGTTCCCTTCCCCCACACCGCGAAAAGGGGGTAGGGGTAAGCATCTCTTATCAAACCATACGCACAGAGAACAACAACACAGCGGTGTCTGTTTGTTTCTCCCGGGCAGAAAAGAACCACCTTGCCCTGTTCGCATCTTTTTTTCATACCCTCCCCTCTTCATGTATCCTGAGGCCATGGGCCTTGTCGGAACCTTAATATGGCTCTCAGGGGGTTTTCTGGTGGGCTGTCTGGTGTCAACAGAGGAAGGGAAACAAAAACAGGTTTCCTGCTTGGAAAAGAGCAGGAGGATGAAAGCATCAGATAGACTTGCCCGGACCGGGCGTTGCCTTGCATAGAGGGCAGGAATTGAACTAATGACAATCATCTCTTGGACCATGCCTTTTTGTGATTTTTTGTTGCTCGCCTAAAATGATACTGGGTATGATGTTACTTCTCCGTCGTCCATGTATGCGTTAACTGCATGCGCTGCTCTCTACAACTTTTCCTCCGCCCTCTCGTCAATCTCGCAAAACGCCTTGAACGTGATGAATTCGTCGTCGGCTTCCCCTTCAGACTGCAGCACCACTTCCGCTGTTGACCCCACAAAGAACACATTGCCCTCGCTGATCTTCTCTACCTTGGGTCCAACGGCGATGGTGCCCTTGCCTGATGTACAGATGATGATGCTGGGTCCCTCGAGGGGGTCGAAGGTAGCCTTGGAGCCGTCGCCCTTGAGCAGCGAGCGAACGACGCTGAACTCGTCAATGGGTGGGTCGTAGAGGATGACGGCGGAGCCGGAGCTGTAGGCGGTCCGGTTGAGGGTGGCGTAGGGGTACTCGGACGGCGACATCTTTTGCTCGTCAATGGGCGCGTAGTTGTAGGTTAGCATGTCGACGAGGGTGGGCACGTCCTTGAACTTTGGGGTGAAGCCGGCGCGGACAACGTTGTCGGAGGCGGCCATACATTCGATGATGTCGCCAGAGAGGTAGGCGTGGATGTCGTCGGCGACGAGGAACATGGCCTCTCCCGGCTCCATCTTGACGTAGTTGAGGAAGAAGAGTACGAAGAGGCCGATGTCTGCGCCGAACTCGCCGTGGCTGCGAGTAATGAGTTCCGAGAGGGTCTCGCCGTCACTTGCGCCTGCGCCGCCGCCGGCGAAGCTGCTGCCTTCTGACTTGGCGAGTGATACTAGGCTCTCGGTCTGCTTCTGGATTTCCTCGGTGGTGGCGGAAAGGAGTGAGGCGAAGACGTGCTGGAGGGCGGTCTTGTTCTTCTCCTTGGTCTCGGGGGATTCGGTTTCCTCCTCGCCCTTGACGGTGTTGATGAACTCGTCGGCTTTGTCCTCCTTTACGAGGGCCTTGAGCGGGGGAACGGTGTTGAGGAAGTGAGAGATCTCGGCGAGCGGGCGGAAGCCGCAGAGACCCTCAAAAGGGGTGATGGCGATGGCCATCTCGGGCTTGTGGTTGTCATCGGGGTAGTTCTTAGGGTCGCGGGCGTGTAGTTGCTCGGCGAGTTTCTTGTTGGGGTGGGCCTGAATGGATAGCGCCTTGTTGATGGAGAGAACCTTGAAGAGGAAGGGCAGCTTGGAGCCGTATTTGGAGGACACAGGGGCGGAAAGCAGTTGTTGGTTTTCTTGAACCAGGTCGAGGAGGGTGCGCCCGGACTGGAGGTCTTTTGAGGGGTTTGAAGGGTGAGTGCCCATCCAGAGCTGGAGGCGTCAGCATAGTGGTGGGGGAAAGGTGAGGAATTCGTTGTCTTACCTCTGCGTATGGCTTGTCGGCCTGGACAGCGAAGCCTTCAGCTGGTGTCGTGGCCGCGAAGCGCGCGGCCGCTGAGTCCTCTCCCTTCTTGCCCCATTCGTAGGAGTTGACCCCGCATTGGAGCTTGAACAAGGGGACTTGCAAGACCATTATGAAAACAAAGCTATGACAAGCTCGAAAACGAACAGAAAAGGGTAAAGCTCAGAGGGCAGAGGAGAAGACGCGACGGCGATGTGGTGGTATTAAGGTTGCGAGTCCCTTTGCTCACCCCACCATGGATTTGACGTCAGGGAGAGCCTGGAGGGGACCCCGCAACGATCTGAACAACGCGTGGACATTTGACAGGCCAGGCCCCTCCCTCTGGTGCTCCCTTTCCCCAAGGGATGATCAGCATGAGGTGAGCACGGGCCCCGGGGCAGTGATCGGGCCGCACGGTGCTCAGTGGCCTGCTGAGGCGTGATTGGACCATTATGACAAGCAGCAGGAGCTGTCGGGCCCACTTCGGCAATTCGCGGCCACAAGCTGTCGCGTCGGGCGACCAATGAAGCTCAAGCTGAGCGCATTGCCCGATACCGCCCGGCAATTCTGCCATCGACATCACCTCCGTCCACCTTTGCGCGCGTCTATGCCATGGTCTCCAAACACCTGGCTGGGCCAAAAGCTTAATTCCTCGCCATTTTATAAGGCTCAAATATGGGCTGACATTTCTGTGTGCATTTATTTTTCTTGTATAGCATCTTGTTGCACTGAGATACCCTACCTGCTGCTATCTGTGAAGGAAGCTCCTGCCTACCCGTGGACCTGCCTGTTTGACGCGACCCGACTTGCGCCGCCGGAGTTGCCCCTCCTTCCTGCCTTACCTGAGCTAAAGCAGCTCCTTCCTTGTAAGTTGCGATGGGTTGTCTTGCTTCTGCCAAGCTTTGTAGATGTAGTCCACCTCCATCCGTCCGGCTTCATCTCTCCATGGATACTTATTTGACATTAAGCCACACCCTTTCATCACCTTCTGCGCTCATAGATCTATTGTCGAACATTGTATGCCGAGACTGACATCAAGATGCCGAGAAAGATTAAAGGAAAGGCGCCGCGAAAGCCGCTTTCAGGCGCACGCCAGTCGAGCCTGAGCACCAGGAAGACGGACCCCCCTACCGCCGACGCCGATCCATCCCAAGTCGAGGCGAAAACAATCCAGGCAGAGGCGAAGCCAACACTGGCCAAGGCGAAAACGACCAAGGACAAGACGAAAGTATCTACGGGCGAGGCCTTTCCTCAGAAACCCGGTTAGAAGAAGGGTATCGCGAAGGATAAGCGACCTGGCCCGGCCTCTTCTCTTCAGGCCAAGATGTCGCAAAGAAACCGTAGTGGCCGTGGCTCGAACCGCAACAATGGCAGCGGCCACGGCGAAGAGATTCAGCTGTGGAATGACGCCAAGGACAAGTTTCAAGAGATTGTCACCGGTGTCAACCAGGAGAACGACAACCTAGCTGAGCTGATCAAGCTGGATAAGAAGGCGGCCAGTGCGAGCAAGGACGGCGGAAACCCCTCGGGCAACGACCTTAACAAGATGGAGCAGTTCTGTCGGTCCGGAGTTAAGCTCTCGGAAAACAACTCAAACAACATCAAGACCCTGGTCGAGCAGCTTAAGATTCTGAAGGCTGTGCAGCAGGCCAAGGAGCTTGCGGAGGCACCTGCAACAACTACGTCGTCATCTCGGACAGGCAGCTCAACACGAAACAGAGATGCTGCTGCCGCGGCGCTCTACGACTTTGACGGTGCTGGAGACTCGCCAGTACCCAGCCCCATTGGTGGCAGCTCACGCAAATTTGGTGATCGCGGTAGCAACCGCGACAGTATGCCACCCAAGGCAGATAGTGTCGAGCCACAAGGTTCGACCGGCAGCAATACGGCGGGCTCCTCCTCGGGGGCCCTCGGATCAAATGCGGCGGCGGCTAGAAGCAAAATCTCGTTCTCGAAAGGAGACAAGGTAGCTTTCAAGCGCAAGAAGGACGAGCCTCAACAGGGTGAGGCGCCGTACGACTGGATATTGGGCGAGGTGGTTGGCATCATCGGCGAGGGCAAGAGCAGACGATACAAGTGCTTGGACGTGGAGCCGGAGGACAACGTCAAGCCGAAGGAGTACAAGACGTTTGCGTCGGGCATGATACCGATCCCGCCAGAGAACCAGACGCACAACCTCGCCAAGCTAGAGGCAGGCAAAATGGTCCTCGGCTTGTATCCGCAGACGACAGCATTTTACGCGGCGGATGTCGTCGGTACAGAGGCCGACGGAAAGACGGTCAACCTCAAGTTTCATGGCGAAAACGATTCATCGACTACGCATCAGGTGGAGAGGCGCTACGTGCTTGAGTACCGGCCATGAAAGCCAATTGAAGATATGAAGAGTCGCGGGTGCCAAATTAGCGGCGGATATTGAACGAAGTTGGGAAACAAGAGTTACAAGACATTATGGATTTAGTTTAGCGAAAGCCGTATGCAGGCGCTGGGTCTTGTTGAGAGGGGCGCATTGGGATTACCGAGATCAAACGAGATCAAATGGACCGGGGCGCTGTCTATGCGACTGATGGCTCACTAAACGAACAAACACTGGAGAATCAGGACGTAGCGGGTCCGAACGGAGTTTAAAGACCAGTTCTCAAGACAGAGTTGGCATAAAATAGGTAGCTGACAAGGTCTATCCACAAGTTATGATAAAGCGAGTCTAAAGAACTCTCAGAGAGCCCTCAGTTCCGCCGCAACATTAGCACAGTCCAAGTAGTCTGCTACTATGACCTCAGGTAGTCCGACACCTCGCCTCCTTGAGCGTAGGCGTTTGCAACATTGACGCGGTGCGCCTTTTCTCCTTGAAGAAAGAACTTTCGAATCTCCTCGGGGCTCATTTCCGGCCTGAGATTCTTTAAATTGTCCTGGATACGTCTCATTCCCTCTCTCGCCCTCGCGCGAATGGCGTCAACATCAATCCCCACCAAGGCACCATCTCGTTTCAGAATCCGTCCGTCTACCATGACAAGATCAACATCTGCCGGGCTCGAGTGCAGAACAGCTGTACCCAGCGGGAAAGCCGAGCCACTGAGGGCTCGTTTGCTCGTGATGACGACGATGTCGGCTCGTTTCCCCGGGGTGAGGGTGCCGATTTGGTCGCCGAGACCAACGGCCTCGGCGCCGTTCCTCGTTCCCCATATCAGAGCGTCCCGAACGCCAAAGTCCATCTTCATGGAAACGCGGTGTTCGAGGTGAGCTGCATGGTGGTCCAGACTGCGCTGTAGCTGCAGCTGAAGCCGCATCTGCGAGAGCAGATCTGGCGCCGCGGCGCTCGACGTGTCGATGCTGAGAGACGGCTTCAAACCGTGAGCCAAGGCCATCCTCAGCGGGGGAAACCCCATTCCCATCTGGATATCGGTCTCGGTGGCAAGGGCGATTTTACCTCCCGTCTTCGCGACGAGGCCCATCTCGTGGTCTGACAGGTTCGTGCAGTGGATGTACACATGCCCAGGCAGCATATAGCCCATGTCCGCGCGGACTTCCAAGTCACTCGTGAGGTTGGAGGCAGGAACGGCACTGGAGTGGGAGCAGCAGAGAAGCCCCAGCTCCTCGGCGAGCTTCAGTTCATCGCCCATCCAGGAGAACGGAGTCGTGCCCGACTGGCTCAGTTGCAGCGCTACGCGGACAAGCCCGTCGTTCGCGCCTCTCTTCGCCATCTCCTTGATGTGAGCCAGACGAGCGCTCCAACCACTGCGTCCCGCGGGAGTCTGTCCATACTGGTCTCCGCTCATGCCATAGCAGAAGAACGCGCGAATCCCAGAGTCCTTCAGTCCGCGCAGCTCCGCCTCCGCGTGCTCGGCGGAGTGGAACGACTCGCAGGTGTCCATGATGGTCGTCACGCCGCTCTCGATCGCCTCCAGGCAGCCGACCAGGGCGGATGTGTACATCTCGTCGACCCCGGTGGCCGGCAGCCAGCGGGTGTAGGTGTTGGACAGGAAGTGCCAGAGGTGCTGGTCCACGCCGATCCCGCGCGTCAGGCTCATGGAGACGTGGCGGTGGGTATCAACCATGCCGGGGATGACGACGCCCTCGGAGGCGTCGATGATCTCGGCGTCTGCTGGTGCGGAGATGTCTTGCGCCCTGCCGACGGCTATGATGATGCCGTCTTCGACTAGGACGGCGCCGTTTTCGAAGTCGCCGAGGGAGTCGTCTAGCGTGACTACGTGGCCGCCGGTGATGAGATACTTTCGGGACATGGTGAAGGGAAGGTAGTTTGTCAATGTTAGGGTTTGCGGAGTTGAGATGGAGGATGAGATGTTTCGCAAGTTCCGTTGCATAGGAACATTCAACCTGCGAAGGCTTATATATCGTTGCCCTCGCAGGCAAGAGTAAACATGATTCTATTGCATACTCAGTGGGAACCCTTCCTTGGGGCGAGGTTCCCCATGGACTCGCTCCTCGCGCTTCCATCAACGCGAAGGGAGAGTCGGCCTTCACCAGCAACCTTTCCCCCGAAAATACCGAGGCCGTGGATTCACATCTAAATGGAGTATTGACCACCAGAATTGCGGGGTTTCCATGCGTTGTTTGCTATTTGCCAAGCACTGTTGTCGAGTATCCGTCACGATAGTTTCACTTGAGTGACCGACGCTGTAAGTCACATGGTGTTAACGCGGGAATGGGCCAGTCTATCGCAAAAGACATTCTACGTCTCGGGGAAGACACAAGTTTATGGAAATCGAAGCAACATGAAAGAAAGATGTTTTCGAAGACAACAGATTTTGCACAGGAATTCAGTGGCCTGGTTCGTTTGGTCAGCATTTACTGAGGTCTAACAGGCGATACGGGACTTTTTGTCACTCGAGTGACGCTCGATTGCTTGGTGGAGGTCCTGCTGCGGGCCCTGGGTAAAAATGGCCCAAGATTGTGTCGACCTGCTGGGATCACTCTACAGGCCCAGCGTTCGTCTGTGGTCTTATCGAATGAAACCTTGTTCGCGTGTGGACTAGGTTGATGTACTCATTAGCAAGTGCTGGTGTGGGCAACCTCTAGGTGTGTGGATGGTTGATTGCCATTTCACATTTGCAGCCGTAAATGGACTATAAGTTGATCAATTCATGTTCTTCAACATTGCTGATAGTCACGATCACAATATTGTAGAGAAGAGTTGTTTTTCAATTACAAACGTATGCAACAAAACGAGAAAACTACAAAAACAAATAATCTTCGACGCAGGTATGCACACAGCTTCTCGAAGCTCTGATTCTACAATTGCCGCATGGGTATATGTGCCCCCGACTGGACTCTAGCTTTTAGCCTCAGAAATATTCACGTAGCAATTGGCTGGTTTGGTCATCAGACTATCCACAGCATCAAACGTTTGCAAATTATCGGGAACTAGACAGAGCTCCAGGTTTCATACCGTCAGAACCACAAGGATTCTGAACTCGATGTACGCCAGCCGTCGCCCAAAGCATCCCCGCACGCCGCTCATGAAAGGTCCAGCCTTAGGGTCAAATTCGTCGCCATTGGTTCCCGGCTTCAGCCATCGCTCAGGTACAAACGATTCCGGATTGACCTCCCACGAGCCACGAACATTTGGCCGAGATCTAGAGGTTTCGCTTCGCAACGATTCGTCAACTTCGATAGGTGCTTGGGTGATGCTTGAGCCACACAACGGAATAAAAACTTCTGTTCCTTTGGGTATTCTATGACCCAAGATCGTGGTTTCTACTTGTGCCTGTCTCACGACACCCATGATCGGCCCAGACAACCGCAAAGACTCTTCCATGACTGCCTCCAGATACGGCACGTCGACTTTTGCGATTTCGGAAACCGAAGGCTGTCTTGATTGGGCGGCAGGCTCGGCGAAGGCCAGTCGCAAAGCCCGCCGAAGCTTCTGCTGGACATTTTGGTGAGCTGTCAGGTGCTTGATTGCCCATTGGAAAGAGGTCGAGGTCGTCTCGTGGCCTGCACCAATGTAGCCGTAGAGCTCGTCACGGAGTTGGGAAGAGTCGAAAGTGGGTAGTCGGCCAGCCTTCTTGGCAGCGTTCATTTCGCGCTGGATCATGTAGTCCAAAGCAGACCGGACCGGCTGGCCTCCCTCAAGCCGCTTAACAGCCAGAGAGACCTGGTTCTCCAACATCCGCTTTCTGATGGCGTATGCCTCTTTCATGTGGCGTCGACGGTTGTTGATCACATGGTACAACCAAGGAGATGGTGCTGTCAAAGACGCCCCGACAGCCTCCTGATGAGCGTGGTGCGAAACGAGGTCTTCGTCAGGGGGTTGGTCGGGGAATTCGATTCCCCCGCTTGCGTTAGGTTTGCGCGCCAGGTTGGTGAATGATTTTGATGTAAGCCTCGGTTGTGTTCTCGGAGTCTCCCTCGCCGAGGGCAACTTCTTTGATGATATCGAAAGTGGCCATGTTGATGTCTTTGTCAGCTTGGAAGGGCAGGCCGCCGGCCTTTTTGGCTTTCAACTTCCACAACTCGACAAGCCTCAAAGTGTTGGAGTATATTGCTGGAGCAGATACCTTTGAGATTCCTTGTTAGCCTCCGCTTGGGAAACATACCTCCCAGGTCTTACTTACGGTATTGAGAAAATTTGGGGTCATGAGATCCTTCACCAACTCTCGATTGGCTTTGAAATTGAGGATCCCGAGTTCGCATTCCAATGTGATGGTTTCCGAGAACCCCGCGAAACGCAGCAAGATTCCGCTCGCCATGATCGAATTCCTTGTTTCTTCGGAGAAGTATATCTTGAGCCTCGCGGAAGTCTGACAGCAGAAGCATCGGCTGTGAGAGCGGAGCTACGAAAGCTCGGACGAGGGGGCTTTTATGCTTTGTGTTCTGCTGAAGGAACCAGGCGCGCGGCCTCTTGCCCTGCTCCTGCAACCTTTGCTACTCTGGCGCATCGCCGGAGATTGATCTCGCTGCATCCTTATTGAACGGTATGCCTGGAAGAGGTTTCGGTAGAGCCCACTGATAGAGGAGAAGAAGTAAAGAGACAACGCTTACGACGGCAGCGGTCAAAGCGCCCGTCGTCTCTGCGAGAGTGTAGGTCATGATACGGAAGAGATGTACCACGGTAAAAACTGTGCTGTGATCATTGTGCTTTGCAATTGCAATCCCTGGATATTTGACTTTGGCACCCGGCCTATGAGTCGGCGGGAATTTTCTCGCTCGGCCCCCTTTGGAAGTCACTGACTTCCGGTGAAGGCCGGCGAAGGCCGGCAAAGCCGATGTCCGTCTCCTTAGCTTTTCTTTCCAAGTCAGTAGACTTTTTGAACATTGACCATCATCCCGCCCGTACAGTGCGTGGGTTTTGTCCGAGCCGCCGCAGTGAGCTGTGAGCTATGCAAATGCCGGGGCATCTAAGTGGGGTTCAGAAAACAAGGATTCAGATGTGAACAGGAGACAGCCCGAGAATTCTTCTTCGCTTGACAGAATGAGATGGCCGAGACTGATGGGAAACTAGGATCTGACGGGCGGTCTCAATGCCCGTCCCTTACATCCCTGCCAGAGAGAATGTGATGATAGTTAATTAGACTTAGGAAGAACCCTCCTAAAGAGCCAACCTGTTGCAGGTTTGTCCTCGTCAGTTATGTAGGCAGCTACATTTACCCTGTACATAAGCGAGACTGATGCGAATATCTGACTGACTCAAACCAGGCGACACAGTCTAGAGACGCCTACCGCTTGCCAACGCATGTCTCCATGGTTGATGTAACCTGGGGCGTATCCGATCTACAAACCCTACATCCAGTCATGCCAATGATATCAAAGACGAAAGAAAGCATGACGCGACTTTTCACGTGGGTTTGTGTGCTAAGACAGTTCCCTGTACGTGTAGTCTTCGACGAACCACTGTAGGTGGGTGTGGCACACTACTGGGCCAAGAGTCAGTTACAAGCCCGCCAAAGGACGAGGATGCCTACATGTACACCACTCTAAGTGCGAAACTTAGGCATGTTTCCACGCAGTCGGTATCATTCTTACCCTCCCAAGGAGGCTTTCCCACAGGTCATCAGAAGTACGTATTGCGAGAGGGAATGTGTCTAGCCGAAATATACAATCTATCAAAATTCTCCATCGCTCAGGTTCGCCATCACTGTCTCGCGCCAGTAGGAAGTGGCGGCCAGTCCCGCCCCTGGTCCCAAGAAAATAGAGCCAGTGGCCGACACCAACGCAGCAAGCACTGCCTTCTTCGTTGTGATGAACCCCTCGGATCTCATCGTCCAGATGTTGTGCCAAGTGAGGGCTACAGAGGCTAGGCCAAAGAGATCAAAATGTCTGGCCAAAGGTCCTGCAGAATTTTCCACAGAACCCGCAGCGTCCAATCTTGAATAAGCCATGCCAGCAACGCGGACCGCACCGCATAATCCTGCGGCACAAGCGTACGTAAACTTCAGCGCAGGTACATCCTGCTGCTGGTACATCGCCACAAAATCTTCTCTTTCGTTGTACGACGGTTCTTTCGTGACATTTGCAGGTTTTGCTCCGCCGGCGATCTTTTGAAAAACTGCAGACAAGCATTCTGTAAGAAGCGAACACACAACAGGCGAAAACGCTACAAGTGCTTCAGCTGCTTGTCGGATATGAACGTTTTGAACCGGCAAAGCTGCAATGACGCCAGGCACCAGGAGGCCTGTGACAACCGAGGGCAGGATTGACTTAGCATATCTTGGAGGAACATGTCTTCCGTAAAGAGTGCTGGACCCTTGAAGAACCATGCCTAAGCCCAATAGAGGAGCCACGGCGTCCGGACCAAAAGCTGTGTACGCGAGACCCCCTACCGTCGGCCTGTAGAGAATGTCAGACAGGGTTCTAGGACGTTGAGTTACTTTACGTACCACAGGAGAACGGAAAGCCTGTTACCCACGCGGTGCCCTTCGACGAGCGACAAAGTGAGAGTGGAGAACAGACCACCAACCCCAAGGTGGAGGCCATGGAATGGGCTTCGTCTCGAGGCGTCGTAAGGCGAGAGTCTCGCAGACCAACCGGCGGCACTAGCAGCCAAGAACAGCTTAGTCTGCGACTGCATTATACCCTTGAACGTGGAGAAGTAGGCCAGTCCACCAGAGTGGTACAGCAGTGCCGCAAACGACCCTGCAGAGAGGATCGTTGCCACTCTCAACGCGGCTCTCGCTGTTATGGGCTTTGCGGGGAGTTCGTCGTCAAAGGGAACAAGCCGAGCTCTCTTGGGCATCGCAAGTTTCTCGACTCGAGGGCCGGCTTTGAAGATCGGGAGCGCAACATTGAGGAACCCGTCCTCTTTCAGAATAGGAACCAGGTACTGCGTTACGATTTTGGAGAAGGGCGATCTGCCCGTCAAGATCTGCTGGAGGTTGTGGCCTTCGGAGACCAGCTTCTTCGCCCGCTGGTAACGGATTGCGTGAACTTGGGCGACGGTACCCTCCACCAAATCAGTGGAAAGTTGTTCAACATCCGGATACTTCTCAAGCAACTCGACAATAGCATTTCCAAGAAGCGCGGCCGCTTCTATGGCGCCATTGCCTCCCTGGCCGGAGACCGGGTCGATCTAAAACCACGGTCGCTGTTAGTCCCCACGGGCCTCAAGTTTGACAGACTCTAATGTCTGAGACGAACCTTGTGACTGGCGTCTCCAATGCACACGATGCGCTTGTAGTGCCATTTCTCGAATACATACTCCTCGAGAGGCACCAATGTGGCCATGATTTTGTTCTTGTAAATGTCGCCGAACGTCACCTCATCGTATAATCGATCCGACATATGTGCCAGAGCCAGTTTCTCTGTGTCCTGCTTTGTATATCTGGGGATGTCTTTGCCGCGCTTGGTTTCGCCAACACCTTCGAAAAGGAACCAGTACGTGCGGTTGCCCGGCGCGTCGACGATGAGGTAACTCCAGCCGTCGTTGTAGGCCGTGATTTGACGGCCTGCAGGCAGGTTTGCGGGTCGCTTGGATATGCCGAAAATGCATCTCGTATCAACGGGTACTCCTGAAAAGAAGCAGAAGAGGCTTGTTAGTGTTATGCCCACGGCGCGAAAAGATCATATTCTCGGATGCTAATATCCTCTTGGCTCAATGTCCCAGAGAATCTCATAGACTTACTGGACTGCTCGTCGTGCGGGAAATATCCAGGAGTTTCTTTGATACCAATGCGCCACATCTCGCTTCTGACAGTGCTGTGTATGCCGTCTGCACCGACAACGATGTCGCCCTCATAGATTGAGCCGTCAGTGGTGTGGACAGTGACGCCCTTCTCGGATAGGTCGATCTTGTTGACCCTCTTGGATGGGTTCACTTTGTCTTTTTGCTTGAGGTTGTCATACAGAACTTGGATGAGCATCTGTCTGTCGATAAAGATGGAGGGATACCCAGTCCTTTACCGTCGTGAGCAAAATCGCCAAGGCAGTCATTCCCCTTGGATATTCTTGCTGGCGTGGGCTACATACCGTGCTTCCAGGTGGTGAGTTACGCCGGTGCTAGGTACAGTCGTGGCCTTTCCGTTCGAGTCACGGTAGCTCGCCTGTAGGTAGAAATCACCTGCAATCTCTCGGATGGGCTCATAACACTGGATCTGGTCGAGAATCCGGAAGCCGTTTGGCAAAAGACCAATACTCGCTCCAACCTGGGGCGCGATTTCGGGGTACGCCTCAAGCAGAGTGAAGTCGACACCGAGCCTCTCCAAGATGTTCGCCAAAGTGAGACCGGCAACGCTGCCGCCAACGATGATCACCTTGAAGCCCATGATTTTTGCTGAGTGTTGACGTCTGAATTACAATCTCTCGTGGCGCAATCGAGACTAGACTTTTCAGAATGAAAGCCTGTCAGTTTTCTGGAAACGAACGCGATACAAGAGGCGCGGGATGTGGCATTCAGAAGACTCAGACTTCGAAGGGATCATGTCACAATAGAACGATCAACTTAGACGTAGTTACTATTCATTACTCGGATTCATCTTCGCACCGAGTCGGTTACACTCGGTCACTACGGAGCATCGCGAGGCCGTCTCAATGTAAGGCTCGAGTATTTCATGCCTTCAAAACAGGGGGCGCGAAGCCTGGCCAAGCCTGAGGGCCCTTTCCCTTTCAGGAATCTGTTGCCGAGCTTTTCGGTATTTTTCTCTTGGTAAACAGGATCTGCAAGGTTCGCCTGTAATCGTGGGCTCATGGAAGAGACCGAATATAATACTTGCTGACACATGCGTATGAAGTAGGCGGGCCGCGGGCCATCAAAGTTGTGAAATGCTTCCGCAGGCCATTTATTTGGTGGGTTTAGTCCGCGAGGGATTTGGCATGTACTCGGGATTGGATGAACCGCTTGGAACATGGGACAAGTGATATTGAACCGAGCGAGAAGCTTACGTAGGTGTATCGCATTAATGGTGTCTAGTGTGTGAAGTGGCTTGATTAATCTAGCTATGAGCGCTAGGTGCGCCTAGCTATAAAGTGGTGTAGCTAACCCCTTATATAAAGGTGGGATTTAGGCTAGGATTTAGGCCTTAGACTTAGGCTTAGTTAATTACTATCTTATACCCCCTTTTTAGTTAATACTATTAATACTCCCTATAAAGTTATTCCTATTCTAAAGTAATAATTAGATTAATTATATAATTATTAGCTTTATTCCTAGCTATCTCTTTTATACTTTTTTTTTATATTAATTTTATTATCCTATTTTATTTCTTAAAATAGTTTTAATTTTTAACCTTTAATTATATATTAATTATAATATAAAACTCTTATTAACCTTAATATAACTTTAATATAAACTTAAACTATATAGTTTAATAATTTAGTTATTTTTAAATTATATAAACTTAGATTAAAAAAATTAGTAATTTAACTTTAAAGTTTTAAGTT
>NW_025544661.1:834272-847148 GCF_011800055.1 Colletotrichum gloeosporioides | reverse complement strand
TAACTAGTGTATTATAGATCTCTTACTTAATAGATTAATATAGTATTAAGGTATTAATATATTAGGATAACTTTAACTTATCTAAAACTAATACTATAAAGTTTTTAAGTAGTACTACTATTATCCTTCTTAGTAATCTAATATATATTTTTATATAAATATCTCCCTCTAACTTTTAATAGTTTAAATAAAGTTTAGAGTGAGATATTATATTAGAGATAGTATTAAACTACTTTCTATAATAAGTACTATTATTTATAAAAGATTTAATTAAGTTCTTAATATCTTTAGTAAGATTTTAAATAAAACTATATTTAGTAAACTAAATATCTAGTAATTTATAAACTACTTATAAGTTACTATCTATTAATTATAGTTTCTATAGCTTCTTTCTAAACTCTTTATTAATATTATATTACTTATTATAGATAGATATAAACTACTTAATAAAGCTAGCTACTTAATCTAAAACTTTTTAGAGTAAATTTAGTATTACTAGTAAGAATAAATAAATTAGGAGTATAATACTTAGTTAATAAGTACTTAGAAGGTTTAATAGTAAAAGAGTTAGTAATAAATACTATAAGATATTTATATATAGCTAATATACTACTAGTATTAGTACTAGTAGTAGTAGCTATATATATAGGTTAGGATATTAAAAATAATAATTTAGTACCTTTATATTACTATATATATTAATAATAGTATTATTATTAGTATTAGTTAGGCTAGATCTTAACCTTAATAATAGAAGTATAGTATTTTTAGCTTTCTCTTCTATTATTACTATTATCTCCTAATTATTATTAACTTTAATAATATTCTTACTTCTCTTACCTTAGTATTTCTAATCCTCTATAAATTAGTTATAAAGAATCTTACTAAGTAGTTCTTTAAGTAGTTTTATATTAGTAATATTAATCTATCTAATTATAAAAGCTTTTATTTACTTCTCTATATAGTGAGATTTAATCTTATAATACTTCTAACTTAATATATAATATTAGTTAAACTTCTTATTACTTAAACTATTCTTATATTTCTAGTATTCTAAATAAATATATATATAGAGAAGTTATTTATATATACCTTCCTTCTAATACTTAATATTTATAGGATTATTAAACTTATAATTAATTACCTCTTATATATTAGCTAAAATATTTATTTAGCTACCTTTTTGAGGTATTTATATATTAATTACTATACTACTAGAGATTAGTATAGTACTATATTACTACTTAATAGTAAAGTAGATTTTACTTCTCTCTTTAGTTTATTTAAGAGAGGGAATAATATTAATTTATAGAATATTTAGCTAAATAACCTCTTTAGTAGATAAATAGACCTAAATAAAAATTAGTATTAATTTAGATATATTAATAAGTTTCCTCTAAATAATAATAATAATAATACTAGCTTTCTTTAGAATATATAAATAAACTATTTCTATTTTAAATTAGGTATTACTATTTACTTCTTAGTTTTTACTATTTATATCTAATATATTAGTAATACTAAGTTAAGTTAAGTTTGTAGTTNTTAATAGTTAGATTAAGAATAAATAAACTATTACTTTTAAGTATTAAGTTATAGATAACTTAGATTTATAGTAGAGTTAGTTTCTTATTACTTATATTATCTTCCTCTTTAAATATATTATAGAATAATATAAATATATTATTAATACTATAGTAAGGGGTTATAAGTATATTATCTATAAATTAAATAGTTTAATAAGGAGTTAGGTTAATTAGGGTTAAATCTAGTTAAAATAATAGTATTAATAAAAATAAGGTATTTTAGAACTAGATTATATATAGTAGATCCTTCTTTTACTTCCTCTATATTATTATTACTTTTTAGTAAGAAGATACTTTTAGAGCTTTTTATAATAATAGAGGTACTATAAATATATACTTTTTTTATAATATAGATTTAAAAGCTACTAAATTATTAGTTTTAAGTTTAGTTTTAGTAATAATAACCTTAGTAGTAGCCTCTTTAATAGCTTCCTTAGTAGTAATAACCTAATAAGCTTTCTTAGTAAGTATAATAATTCTAATTAATAGTAAAGTAGAGTATTAAGGAGGATCTCTAGTAATATCCTATACTAGTTATTATATATATTATTATTTCTATATACTATTAGTAATAAGTAATAAATAATACTTAGATAGGTTATTATCTACTTATTAAGCTATATAGTAGTATTTAGGAGGTATTATAATACCTTTAAATAATAAGATTTAATAGGAATAGATTAATTAAAGCTATTAAAATAGGTTAATTACTATATTATAAGTATCTATATAGTATTAGGTAAACTTTTATATATATATAGGGATTATATATACGTAATTTTAGCAAAAAGGGGGGGCGGACGCTGTTAACGCAACGGATTGTACTGCTGCTACTGGGCTATAAGTCTGGGAGAACCACACACTACGAGCTCCTTTCCTGAAGAGTCAAAGGAGATAACTCCTCTCATTCTATGGGGAAAGCTGCAATGGAATTACAAGCGCTAAGAATCGGGCAAACGGGCGCCGACTCGAGCTTGTCGTCCAAGACTCATTCGACGAATGAGCGTATGCTTCCACGTTAGTGACCACCATTGATGGTAGCCTGAAAGACAAGCTTGGCAGCTCTTGAAGGCTCAATGCCCAAGATTTATCGAAACCCGCTGCAAACGCAACTCGTCGACGCAAGGTAGTGGTTGGCCTCGGTTAGAACTTCCCCACCTCACTGACTCTCCTTGGAGGCTCCATCTTCATCTTATCAGATCCGCTCCCGCATGGCGCCAAGCAAAAGGCAAAATTTTATCTGATCCGTTGCCAACCGCTTGTGCCAAGTCGGCGCGATGCGATGAGGAAGAGGGTCCCGGGTGACCCCATGATGGAAGCTTGTTGGTCAGACTGGTGATCTACACGCCCGCGCGAGCTACCCTTCGGCGCGGGATTCCTGCAGTCTGTGGTAATACGACGTTGGGTGTCCACCATTCACTGACGAGCTCCCCTTTTCGGAAATCTTGGACGATTCTCACGGCGAAGAGTTCGCCCGACTAGCCAACAGAACAGCGTTGCCAAGTGGTGTTTAGTGGACCTGTCTCGTGCAAAGTCGGAACTGACACAAGTTTGTTGGTGACAATAAGGCCGCCCAGCCCTGGCTAGATGAAGTCGTTGAACATTTTTCTTTGCTGTGCCACTGATTTATCCCTGCGGCTCGTCCGATGCCGGCTAGATGGAGCTGGTCAGTCCAGAACCTCGCGCGGTCCTTCTCGTTCGGTTCACATATTCCGTGACATATTGGCGCGGTTGAGGAATGTTACGTAAAACATGCATGAACCTTCGTATAAGCTTCTTTTTGGACGAAAATTGGGCCGTAGCTTAACCTTGTGTATGCTTACATATAGATAGTGCTCCTTCGTCCATGCTTTCATGGGTTATGTCTTATGGATCACCGTTCATCCTAAGCTCCCAAGCCGAGACCCTTCCCTTGGCGCCAGCCGCAGCTGCCCATCACCATGAGCGCGCCCGCAGTCCAGTCAGCTCCGGCTGAGAACCACAGCCAAAGCCAGAGTATTGACGAAAAGAGTCCTGGCAAGACAACAACGGAGATCAGTGCCGACAATTCTGACGCTGAAGATGAGAAAACGGAACCTCAGAATGGTGTCAAGAAGATCCAGGCCATTACTTCCGCATGGTCGTGGAGAGCCCTGATTCTCACTTATGTCTTGTGGGTTTCCTCAAACTACCTTACCAATGCAATGGACATCACTAACACAATGACATGATTGTAGCATCTGGATCACCTCCTACACGCATTCCATGCAGCAACAGATGAACAGCAATCTTGCCCCCTATGTAACATCATCGTTCCAACGTCATGGTCTCACTGCCACCACGGGTATCGTCGCCTCAATCGCTGGCGGTGTTTCTCAATTGCCATTCGCAAAGATTCTCAACGTCTTTGGTCGCATGGAGGCCTACATTCTGGCCCATGCTCTTTGCTGCTTTGGTCTGATTCTGATGGCCGTTTGCCGCAACGTCGAGACGTACGCCGCTGCACAGGTAAGATGCACTTGCATCCAGATTTTAACTGCTTCCAGTACTGGGCTAATATGTTCAAGGTCTTTTGGACTGTTGGAAGCGGAGGCATTGGCTACATCCACACTGTCATCATCTCTGACACGACTTCCATTCGTAACCGTATGATTATCTACACCCTCAACTCAACCGCCTACATTGCGAACGCGTTCGCCGGTCCCGTCGTTGCTCAGCTGTTTATCGAGAAGAGCAGCTTCCGTTGGGCATTTGGAGCCTTCGCCATCATCTTCCCCGCCTTCGGAATGCTCATCACTGGCATGCTTTGGTGGAATCTGCGCAAGGCCTACAAGATCGGCAAAGGTCCTGAGTTGACAAAGAGCGGCCGCAGCGTTCAAGAGTCGTTGGTGTTCTACTTCAAGGAGTTTGACGGTTAGTTTCCATCATTCATGTAATGTTATCGTTGATGCTTACTGGAGACTAGTCGTGGGCATGCTGCTGATCATGTTTGGTTTCTCTCTTTTCCTACTGCCTTTCAGTTTGGTTCGGTATGCGGCCAAGGGATGGGTCTCTGGCCACATTATTGCTATGATCATCCTCGGAGTCTTTTGCTTAGTTCTCTTCGGACTCTGGGAGAGAATGTACGCCGATACACCTCTGGTCCCCTGGAAGAACCTCAAGGATCGAACCATCCTGGGCTCTGCCGCCACTGCTGGTGTCATTGCTCTGAGCTTCAGCTCTTGGGAGTCTTACTTCTCATCTTACCTCCAGGTTGTTCACAACCAGAGTATCAGCCAGGCGGGTTTTATCGGCAACATCTACACTATTGCGTCCTGCACGTGGGGACCCATCGTGGGACTGTAAGTTCCTTCACATCTCCCGTTGAAGAGCACAAATCTGACACCCACTAGCCTCATCCGCCAGACCAACCATTACAAGTGGATTGCCATGGCTGCCATTCCCGTTGCCTGCCTTTCCACCGGTCTTCTTATCCACTTCCGCACCCCGGATACCTACATTGGCTACGTTATCATGTGCCAAATCCTGAAGGCTGTCTCTGCTGGAACCATCATCATCTGCGAACAACTCGCGGTTATGTCCGTGATCAAGCACAACGAGATTTCAGTGATGTTGGCCTTGATCGGCCTCGCTACTTCAGTAGGTCGCTCTATTGGACGTGCTATTTCTGGCGCCATCTGGACCAATGAATTCTTGGACAAGCTTATCAAGTTCTTGCCTGATGATGCTAAGAGCGAAGCTGTCACAATCTACGGAGATATCAAAGTTCAGCTTTCATATGCTTGGGGAAGCCCGATTAGGGCTGGAATTATCCAGGCTTATGGAGCGGTTCAGAGACACATGGTTATCTGCGGTGCAGCATTTATGCCGTTGGCGCTGGCTTGTGTGTTCTTGTGGAAGAATGTCAACGTGTCCAAGGTGCACCAGACAAAGGGTCAAGTTTTCTAGGGGACCTAGGATACCGTCAGTTATAGAAGAGCTACAACTTAATCAATCAGAAGTCTCTTATCCTAAAGTCTCTCAAAACTCTATCACCGTTTCTTGAAATAACACCACTTACACTCCAGAAGCTCCTAGCTAGCTCGTCCGTGTCAATTGTAGGAAAGGAGGCAATATTGAGAGGTCTGTTATCCACGGAGGGGTTTGATGTCCTTGCGATCTCTCTAAATGACTTTCTTTTGAAGAAACGACTGAACGAACGTTTTTCCGCGAGCAATCTCAATAACGTCACCTCGTTCTTAGGTTTGTGAATCGTAACCAGCTGACTTAACCCGACGTGGTGACTGGAGATGATGCCAGATTCGTTATATGCATAGGTGTCGCGCGACTCTTCTCTCCTGAGATCAACAATAATTCTTATCGATGGATCAGCTCCAACTTGAAGAGCTAATTCAAAGACCTGGTATAGTCTCTCCAATACCGACTTCGGATCCATGTGATCCACCCATCTGGAATCGGGTTCTGCGACGCGAGATGCAAGCCTGACTAAATAGGCTTCCCAGATAGAAATTCTGTATCGGTCTTGGCTGCTTGAAAGACCGACACACATAATAAAATTACCTGGGTGAAGACCTTTCTTGTGTAGCCACTGTACAAGATCAGTCTTTCCCGAGACATATGCTGCCAGTAGAATACTGGTGTCAGAGGCGTCAATTGTTGAAACCGGATCCGAATTCGACGAGGCTATGCGCCAGCGAACATAGTTTTCTTCGCCATATACTGTCGCCATATGCAAAAATGACATTCGGACACGTGTATCAGCTTCCATCGATTCAACCATTTGGGCCCTCTGAATCATGGCACATGCTGTCCAGGTTGGTATCAACGGACCACTGGCATTCGAAGGAGTGGAGAAAACAGTCTCGTTCTCAGCCACCTCGCCACAGCCACTCTTTTCGATGTCTTCTATGTATTTCAGAGGCACCTGGTAGCCGTAGTGCACTCTGAATGTTGACAACGTGCTAAGGAGCCTCATATACATGTTGATGATATCGTAAGCGGAGTTTGATGTCTGAAGGGTGGCCTGTGGAGCGAACTTCACCTCGGCAGATTTAAGCCGACAGAATACTTCTGCTTGAACTTGGATCGATTCCAGAGGCCTAAAATCCAACTTGGGCAGCCACTCGGTCTCAAGGAAGTCTTTGACACTTCGATGGAAAAATCCGATTCTAGACACGAAGAAGGGTGTGTAAAAGTTTTCTCTAGACTTGTCAACTTCCAGTAACCCGCGTGTCAGCAAATGAAGTTGTTGATGTGCAACAGAGACTCTTCTGTTTACTTCTTCTTCATTATACGGAAGTTTGCGTGCGTTGAACGGAAACTCGGAACTAGTCTGAAACCAGTTGAACTCAGAGAGCCACGTGAGGGTGAGAGCGTTGACCCCGTCATATTCTGTCCACCATTGAACAGCCAGATCGAAAATGAAATTCGATCTTAGCCTCAGCGACTCCGAATTGTGAATGCTACCCAACATTTTCCGGAAGAGGCCATTGAGGTCCGTAGGAGACTCATTCAGCAGTTGGACAAGATGGGCTTCGTCCTCGTATTCCAAGGCAGCATTGAGCAAGGACCTCACAACGAGGCTTGCCCAGAGAAAGACTCCTTCTGCTTTGTCCACGATCTTTCCCGCCTGTTCGATACAGGCGGATCGAACGCAATCAAATGTTGCTTCTTTCAGATTATCCTCAAATTGGGAGATGGCGAATCTCAGAATGTCTGCCCGAGTGAGATGATCCAGTCTGACGAAAAGATTGTTCGATCGGAAGACATCTATAAATGCCGTATAGGGCCTACCCGAACACACGGTTTTGACATTGTCGGCCCGCGACCATGAAAATAGTTTCATGGCAAGGTCCTTCTGTTCCAGTGTGTCACCTTCATATTCGTCAAGGCCGTCGATAAAGAAGCAGAAAGCATGAGTTGAAAACGCTCCGACTCGAGCTAATCGATCAAAGGCTTGAATGAGACTCGAAGGTCTCTTTTTGTTCGACTCGGTCAAATTGGTGCACGTAAACGTAGGGAAGATATCCTCGATAAGCTCAGGGCTCTGTCGCAAGGTATGAAACAAGATGGTGCGATAAAAGCCTTCCAATGATTTCTGTAGCGTAGTGCCGGAATTCCAGAAGAACATACTAACTTGAACGAGCTTTCTTCCGCTTGCCCAATTTGCTAAATCTTTGGCTACCTGTTGGTGATTGGCCAGAAACTTCATGAGTGTTGATTTTCCGGAGCCTGCCTTTCCTGTGATGAAGTACGAACCGCCTCCGACGGCAGTCAAGAAAGACAGAAAGTTCTCCGAGGTCACTAGTCTTTGCAAATTTTCTTCTTCGAGCTTTCTTCGACGCTCTTGGCGTGTGAAGGTGTCCGCGTTGCTGATTTCGACATTGCTATTCTCGGAACTGTAGCTTTGCCTCGAGCCTGAGTCTGTTTCGTCGCTAGCAGCCCCCTGACTTCTTGATTCGCCATCCGACGAACTGCCATCCGGTTTGAGTTCGACATCTGAAGGGTTGGGCTTTTGTGCCATCCAGGCAAAGGTCTCAGCTGATGCGTCTCGTACAGTATCCTCTCTACGAAACATTTCATCAAAGTATAAGAAGCTGAGGATGCTGTTCTCGTTCTGTATAGCATCAAACAACGGCTTCAGCCCGCTCAAGATGTTGGCAAGATCCGCAAGGCCGCCCGATACATCTAGTCTTTGGGAGATTAGCCGGAATGCCTCACCTCCCACAGTTATATCGAATGCTCTTGAATCTATCCCTGTTTCACGAGATTTGAGAACATTGGGGATCTGACCCGACTCTTCTGTCGGGTCACGGGTGGCATCCGGCCTTGCATCGGTTTGCTGGCTCCTCAAAGCTTTTATAATCTCTTCCAATTTGGCGTGCATCCTTTCCAATTCCGACGCATGCTTATTCTCGAATCGGTTGCTTTCTTTTCGGATAGCCTCGAGCTGCGCGCGAATCGGTGCTTGACTTTGACTGAAACCATTGTTAGTTGCTGCATACTCTTTATCAGAGCCATGTAGGGAGTACCACATACCAGAAAAGAAGGCTGAGACGAAGCAAAACCTGCTGCCTGTATCGATCCAGACGATGTTCGATCGAGGCAATGTCCTTTTGCTTGCGAGCATTTGCAAAGGCAGCAGCAAAGCTTTTGAAGAGAGTCTTGTCTTTGACTCGAAGCTTATCCAGAAGCTCGAGTAAATCGCATGATAAGCTTTGACACTGAACCAACAGGCTCTGAAGTCCTGGATCGTTATTTCCTGACTGAGCGATGCTCAAATAGCCAGAAGCTTTCTCCAGATCCAGGACAACGTTGGCGATGTGCTCGTTTTCTGACGTCGAACCGGAAGCGGACCTGTAGAGCTCATGGGCGCCTTTGACGATCTTGAAGGAAATGTCGATGAATGTCAGGATACTAGAGGCAAGACCAGCGGCCTCCATTGTGGTGTCGATTTCCACGATGGCCTAACCGCCATCTGTCTGTCTAGAATGGCTCCGATGCAAGAGAGAAGATGCTTTCGAGTCAGACGGGCGGGGATGAGAAGCATTATATGATCAGGCTGCGTAGACTGGGCAGAATGCGGCGTAGTCTGCATCAGCACCTGAACATGCGGCCAACGATTGGCCTTCATGGAACGTCCAACTTCATTGGAGGACCCGTGACGTCAGCAATCACTTCGAACTCGGTTTTCGCGGTTGTATTTGGACTAATTAGAAAATGCCTCTTCTCACGTGACAGGTATGACTGGGGAGTAATAAGTGGTAATTTAATTGACCTGATGACAGCTGTGCACCTGAGTAAGTCAGACAGAAAACAAATCCACGGCGATGGAAGCTGACTCAATCACGATATTCGTCAACGATATCACTCACAAATGCTGTCATGTAACGACACAGCCAAGCAAACCGTGCGCAATGCACAAATTCTTTTTGTCTCGCCGTGGAACCTGGATTATGCAATCCGCCTTAGAAAGCCATTCCAATGGAGTTGGCGCGGGGCCGTTCCATGTGAAGAAAATACCGAAGTTGAATTTAATGGGAAGAGTGGCAAGAACGCACCACAACTATATAAAAGACATCCAAGTTCCCGGTTTCTAAGTTGTCCAAACAGTTTTACTTTTCATTGTGCGCGCAAAACTGGAGAGATGGCCGAAAATCTAGCAGCAGCATGGAGAATCCGAAAGAATATCCAGGGAGGCCTGACCGAAGAAGGCATCGACCTGAACCTCTCACTAGAAACAGTTCCTAAGCCAATGCCAGGCGAAGGTCAAGTCCTCGTCCAGATCCATGCAGCAACCCTCAATTATCAGGATCTACTAATCTTAACATGTGACCCCCGCTATGCAAGCAGTAGCCCTATAGATAGGCTTCAAACTATTTATAGATACTTATATAGGTATATACTTATATAGTCTATAGGTTATAAAAGGGTACCTAGGTAGGTACTAGGTAAGTATAAGTATTAAATAAGATTTTAATATTTAGGTACTAAGTATATAAGTATAGTAGGGATTATAATTTAAGTTCTAAATAAAGGTCTATTTAATAAGTATAATATATTAAGATAACTTTAGAGAGGAGTTAAGGCTTAAATTAAAATATCTAAACTATATAAGAGATAAATTAAATTATTCTACTATATTACTAATTTCTAATAAGGGAAATTTATTATAATTTATTTTATTTATAGTTTTTTAGTTACTTAATTACTTTTTTATTCTCTAATTTAATAATAGGGGGGAATATTTATAAATTTATAAATTTTATTATAATATACTTAGGTTTAAGAGTAATATTTAAGAAGTTTAGTTTAGTTTATTATTAAAACTTAAGACTTAATTACTAGTTTTAATAAGTTCTATATCTAAAGACTTTAGTTATATTAAGTTTTAAATATCTTAAGTATTATTATTATTATTATTACTTAAAATATTAATAATATNCTTAAGTATACTTAATAATAAATCTATAGAAGATAGTATAAAAGCTCTTAATATTAAGAACTTTATATTAGAATATTTAGTAAGTTAATATAGTATAATCTTTATTAAGTTTCTTAAGTATATTATTTTTTAAAATAAAAAGTTTTAGATTAAAAAATAAAAGTTATTCTTATTATTTATTCTAAATAGTAAGAAGGAGTTAATAGAAAATTATTTTAGGTTTTATATTAAAATATAAATAGTAATAGATATATCTACTAAAATTAAATACTTATTTAAAAAGGATAATATTAAGGAAAATATAAAAATAGTTATAAGCTATTCTATAGAGGTTATAATATTTTAGATCTTTTTCTAAATTTCTCTAGAAATCTTAGATTAATTACTTAGTATAATAACTTAATATTAATTTAATACTACTTCTAGAAAGAGGGGGATTATAATATTTATACTTCTTAAGGAAATTATAAATAATATTAAATCTATTTAAAGGAGATATTTATTTTTAGTTCTAAAGAAGTATATAAGCTAAGTAATTAAAATAATATTATAATAAGATTATTATAATAGGATTATTATAATAAAATTTTTATAAGGATTATTATAATAAGTTATTATAAAGATAGAAGAAAAGTTATAATATATTTATTTTTTAAGACTTTAGAGTATTAAAGCTATTAAACTATAAATAGATCTATAAACCTTATTTAGAGTAGATTTTAAGTTTTCTAAGCTATCCTTATAATAGTTTTTAGTATAGATTTTAATAAACTCTTTCTAAGTAGTATTAATTAATAAGCTAGAATAAGCTTTATAAATATTATAAAATCTATACTAAAAACTATTNTATATCTAGTATAAATAAGAGATATAAGAATAGTAAAGATATATAAAGAAATTAATCTTTTTTTTATAGTAACTAATACTTCTTAAGTTTATTTACTACTACTTATACTATTTTTTAAAAAGATAAAACCTAATATTTATTCTTATTAATATTAAGCTTCTTAATAACTTCTAAATACTTTATTAAATAGTTATAATAGATTTTTATAAGAGTAATTATATAAGTAATATTAATAACTTAGTTTTAGTTTAGAATATATATAATAGTAAGGAAGTATATAGAAATATTAAAGATAACCTTAATTTAGTACTATTTATTAGCTTCTAGTTTAAAAGAGATATTATTACTATAGTTATTAAACTAAGTATTAATTAGAGTTTAAAATTTAAGAGTATAAACTAATATTAATATAGTTAAGTTTTAGTAAATCTTTATATTAATAATTAGATATTTAGAGCACTTTATAAGGTCTTTATCTTTACTATTTTTCTAAAGTACTAGAAACTCTGAGGAGTATATTAAGCTAGATTTAATCTTTAGTATAAAGTATTAAACCTAAAAAGTTATAAATAATAATAGATATATAAAATTAGGAATAAAATACTCTACTTTAGTAATTACTATAGTAAGTATTAAAGTATAATATCTTTTAATTTAACTTTCTAATAATAAAATCTTATTTAGACTATAATTAGTAGAGGTTTTATTATCTAAATAAACTTCTTAATCTATATTTTATAAAATAGAGGTAGCCTACTTTATTAAGGTTTATTATAGTAGTATAATAGCCTTAATAACTTCTTTATTATTTATATTTAATATATATTATATAAAGTCACCTATTATAAGTATATAGGTAACTTTAAGGTAATTATATAGTTCTTAAACTATAAAGTTAATAATATAAGTGAGGTATTAAATATAAATAACTTTAGGTTATAATATAGTGAATATAGTCCTATAAAACTTAGCTAAGATATTTAGTATAAAATTAGAAATATTATCTATAGAAATATAGTTAAATTTAAGTTTAAAGTTTAGAAACTTTTTAAGAGTTTTAATAATTATATTTATAATAATCTCTATAGTATAGTTTCTTATAATACTAAAGGTACTAAGAAGGATATAGTAATAGTTCTAGTTTTTATCTACAAAATAAGCTATAATATTAAGTATAATATACTTCTAACTTAATATTATTTAGATATTAATTATTAGAGATACTTTTAAACTTAAAATAATTTACTTAAGAACTTTAGCCTAAATAGTTAAAACTTTAACTTTAAAATTCTTAGTAATTATTATAATAGATAGTAATATCTACCTTAAGTTTATAAAACTAATAAAGAACTTAAAGGTTAACTTAGAAATAGAGTTAAAAGATATATTATTATTAATAAAGTAGTATAGTAGTATTTTATCTATATAGGTATATTTATCTCCTTTATTAATAAGTTAAAAAGTAGAAAGAGGTTATTATAATAATTATTATAAATAACTTAAATAAGTTTTATAGTTTA
>NW_025544661.1:832795-834196 GCF_011800055.1 Colletotrichum gloeosporioides | reverse complement strand
TTTATAAAAATAATTATTTATTAAGTTAATCCTTAAATTAATAATATTAGGATAGATAAGGATAGAATTATATATATTATAAATAAAATAAAAAATTCCCTTTTAGATTTTTACTTTTTTATAGAAATTAACCTAAATATCTACTTATTTATAAGATTTATTAAAGATTTTAGTTACTCTCTTTAGGTATATATTAGGAGTTAGGGATTCTTAAGGGATCTTAATACTATCTTCTACTCTCTATTTATAGTAATAAGTTTTTTACTACTATTTAATAAAAGAAGTATCTATAGTAAAAAGAATAATAGAGCTACTATATATTAGCTTATATTTAAGAGGGGGTAAGACTAAAGAGGAGATCTCCTTAAAAGGGTTATTTATTATATATAATTAAATAGTATATATTACTAATATAGATATAGTAATAAATATAAAGAGAAGTTAGAGTGAAATAAATTATTATAATAGATTATTATAAGTATAAGGTATTATACTATTTAGTAATAAGTCTAGAGGATAATTAGTTTACTTATTAGTATAACTAAGTTATAAGTATTTATTATAGTAATTATAGAGGATATATTTTTTAATTCTCTTATAATAAGTTTTTAAAATAATAATACTACCTTAATTATTTAAGAGTATCTTATTAATACTAGCTATATCTAGTTAGTATTTAAAGGATAGTGAAATTTCTAAAACCCCTATATATCTATAAATAGAGTTATAGTAGTAATTACTTAGTTTTAATATAGTAGAAGATATTATTAGTAAACCTAACTTTCTACTACTTATAGTAATAAAAATTACTATAAAAACTAAAAATAGTTTACTATTATAACTACTAAGGAGGAATATAAAGAAGAAGTCTATAAGTAATATATTAAATCTACTAAAAAAATAGAAAGTATAAAAGGTACTATAAAAGGATATTATTATTAAGAAAAAATATTTATATTACTACTAACTAAGAAGTAAGTTTAAATATATTTTAAATTAGCCTCTTTTAAAGTTAATTTTTATAGTATAAGTACTTTAAGAAATAAAGAAGTAGTAGAGAATAATAGATAATATAATTTAGAAGTAGTTATTTTCCTAGCTTATAAGAGAAATATTATAATTTATATATCTAGATTTATACTTCTAATTAGAAGCTATAAAAGCTTTATAAATAGTTACTAAATTATATCTTATTACTATATTTAAAAGTATATAATTATTATTAACTAAAGGTATTTCTACTTATATATTAAATAAGTATAAACCTCTATACTATTTATATAAAGTAAATTATACTTTAGAAGAAAGATATAAACCTAGTTAAGTAGCTAGCTAGATATATAGGTTTATAAGAGATATAGATATAGAGGTAAAGATAAGTAAATTCTATTCTAATTTACT
>NW_025544661.1:829901-832557 GCF_011800055.1 Colletotrichum gloeosporioides | reverse complement strand
TATATCCTCTTAGTCTAAATACTTACCCTCTTTATTCTTATCCTCTTTATCCTCTTTATCCTCTCTAGTAAACTCTATATTTATTTTATAATTAAGAAGGAAAGTAAAAATAGTAAACTTATCTAATATACTAATATTAAACTACTTTTATATTATAAAATAAGAATCTTAAATAAGAGGTATTTTAAGCTAGATAGGAATCTAAACTAAATTCTTCCTATAGTAGTATTAGATAATATTTAATACTTTAAACTTCTTTAAATAGACTTTATTAATACTAAACTAAATTCTAGCTAAACTAAAGAAGTCTATCTAAATACTATCCTAATTATTATTAATTATATTAATAATATCTTAAATTATTTTCTAAACTAAGATACTAAAGGGATATCTATAAATATAAGTTATATTTAAGATAGTATATCTTAATAGTATCTTAGTTATATAGTATATAGTATTATAAATCTTTTTCTCTATTAGTTATTATTTATAATAGAATAAGAAGGATCTTACTAAATTNTATTTCTAATAGAATAAGAAGGATCTTACTAAATTACTTTATAAATAGAATATAAATTCTTAAAGTTCTATAGTATAGCTATTTTAATATTAGTGTTTTAATACTCTTAAAGTATATAGATAAAAAGAACTTCTTTAAATATAAAGAAGTCTTAAACTTATAGGAATTTTATACTTTTCTTAGTAATACTTATTTAAGAGAATATCTTAAGAGTACTCTTTAAGAATTTATAAACTATAGAGAGCTTTAAATATAATACTTTAAAGGTATTAAACTAGTTAAAATAGAATATTAAGAAGCTATATATTAAATTACTCTATATATAATTAATAAAAAATTAGTTAAGTAAAAGAAAAAAAAATATATATATAGCTTATATATATTAAAGTTTAGTATCTCTATTAATTTAGTAATCTTCTTTACTTTAAACTTATTAAGAGAGATTATTTTAATAGTTATCCTACTTATTACTTAGCTATTAATAGTAATATTAATATTATATATTTTAATATCTAACTAACTAATAGTAATATCTAAAGGGATAGAAGTTAGAGCTAGTATATTAAAATATATAGGAGTAGTTAGGAGTAAGTAAGGTATAGTAGAAGGTACTAAAAATAAAGATAATCTTAGTAAAGGATAACTAGATAACTAACTAAACCTACTTAAAGTAACTTATATCTTAAAACTTAAAATAAAAGTAATAGGGCTTTAAACTCCCTATATTAGAGTTATAAATATAGGAGATATAGATATTAGTATTAATAGATAGAGTTTATATATCTCTATATTAAACTAAGATAGGTATATATTTTTATTTATTCTAAATTCTAATTAGAAATATTTTATAGATAGATATAAGGTATTTTTATTATTTCTTATAAATAAGAACTTTAAAAGGCTTAAAAACCTCTTTTTATTTATCTTTAGTTATTAAATTTTATCTTAAGATCCTTATTAATATTTTCTTTTACTTATAACTTAAAGCTATCTAAAGTAATTAATTCCTCTAATATAATATAAACTAAGTTTTAATTATATTATTAATATAGTATTAAGCTTTAATAGTATAAGGATTTTAGGAATAGCTCTTAGTAACCTTTTACTTCTAATTAGTACTAAAGCTAATAAAGTAACCTATAGAAATAATTATTATAATAATACTAAGGATTATTATAATAATATAAAAGGTATAAACCTAAAGTAGATAGAGTAGAGGGAGTAATAAGTTAGGAATTTATAATAAGTAATATCTAATAAAAAATAGAGTAATAATAGTTAGTTATACTATTATTTATAAAGAGTTAACTACTATACTTATTATTATTATTATAAAGAGGAAAAGGTTTATATAGGTAGTATATAATTTAAATATCTTTAATAGGTATAATACTAAAGAAGGTATAAATAAAAGAGGTAGGAGTAATAAAAAGTAAGTAAATAATTAATATAAAAGAAGAAGTATAATTTAATATACTAAAAGAAGGTATAATTAAGAGATAATCTTAGTAATAAAGAATTTAAGACTAAGTAAATTATTTTTAGACCTCTCTTTCTAAATATCTTTTATATATAATCTTTATATATAGTATTCTTTATTATAATTTTATATTTATATTCCCTTCTTCTTAGTAATTATAAGTAAACTTTCTAATTATTATACTTATACTTTACTAAGAAGTATTATACTACTAATAAACTAAAAAACTACTAATAAGACTAATTATAAGACTAGTTATAAAACTAATTATAAGACTACTAATAAGACTACTAGTAAGACTACTAATAAGACTAGCTATAAAACTACTTAAAAAGTATAATCCTATAAAGCTAAATAGAAGCTATATACCTATTAATATAAGCTAAGTAATAAGTTAGATTATTATAATTATTAATAATTATTATAATATTAATATCTTTTAGTTAAAACTCTAAAAGAAATTAGAATATTTTAAAAATTATATAAACTTCTCCTCCTAAAACTTTCTTTCTAATAGCTAATCTATAAGATTATTAAAAGTATAAAATTTAAATTTAATATTTATTTAGTTTATTTCTAATCTACTATAATAGAAGTATTTTAAGAATCTATAGAAAACTATTTTACTACTTTATTCTAAAATATATTTCCTATTC
>NW_025544661.1:829365-829848 GCF_011800055.1 Colletotrichum gloeosporioides | reverse complement strand
TATATAAAGTATATTATAATTAAAGATAAAAATATTAAATTCCTTAAAAAAATTATAAAGATATTTTTAAGTATAAGTATATTATAGCTTAACTAGATCTCTTAGAAGTTAGTTTTTATTTTACTTTATACTTATTTCCTTTATTATTCTACTTTTTTCTTTTATTATTAAAATTTATTATATTAATAATACTATACTATTAATATTCCTAAGAATAACTAAAGTAATAAAGAGAGAGGAATAAATAGTAATTAAAGAAATAACCTAAGTATATAAGAGATAAAAAACTATATAAATAATAAAAAGAAATTAATAGAAATAATAAAAGAAGTAAAAAAGGATAGAAAGAGAATTAAGTAATAGAGGAAAGAGGAATAAAAAAGCTTATAGAGATATATAAAAAAGTATAAATAGACTAAAAGAAAAAGTAAGTATTCTAATATATATTAATAAAATAAATATATATATAAGGAATAGAAATAA
>NW_025544661.1:828859-829174 GCF_011800055.1 Colletotrichum gloeosporioides | reverse complement strand
ATAAGAGAAATATAAATAAAAGAAATATAAAGGATAAGAATATAGATAAGAGAAATATAAATAAAAGAAATATAAGGGATAAAAATATAGATAAGAGAAATATAAGTAAAAGAAATATAAAAAATAGGAATATAGATAAGAGAAATATAAATAAAAAAAATATAAGTAAAAGAAATATAGAGAAAGGAAATATAAATAAAGAAAATATAAATAAAGGAAATATAGAGAAAAGAAATATAAGTAAAGAAAATATAAATAAAGGAAATATAAATAAGGGAAATATAAATAAAGTAAATATAAATAAAGAAAATATAA